>NW_015555762.1:1819789-1824146 GCF_001515605.1 Sinocyclocheilus anshuiensis
CCCACTCAGTAGGGGATATTTTGGCTAAATGCAGTTTGATAAATGAATAATCATTTACGAATATGAATTTACATTTATAGTACATTATAGTTTTATAAAAGTACTTTTGTTCACCTTTTTTTAATAACTTCTGTAACATAGTCAACACTGCAATTAAAAAATGTAGAAAATGTAATGATTATTTACTTACCACCATTGCTGTAAAAAAAAGGTCCAATGTCACTTCCTTTGTGATCAAATTCAATTATATTTATTATATTATATTATATATATATTATATCAATTATTATAATTATATGCTCAGAGTACATTACAAAGCAAAAATATATTAATCTATTCAATTCATTTCTATGATACCCATCCATTGAGTCAAAAGACACTGCCATATTTGTTTTCCCTTTGTAGACAACATTCATTAGTCTGATAAAGACAAACATAATACACAGAAATGAACTATGTGTCGTTGTTAAAAGCTTTTTGTCACTGCAAACACTGGCGGCTCATGATTGTGCCAAATAGCTAATGGGGTGAAGCAGCATTTTCATAATGAAAACCCAAAGCAATAAGGAAGAGAAATGACTGTGTTCATGAGGTCTCTGTCTGCATCTTCCATTTAAAGCCACATTTGACACACACCCCAAACACAATGTATTGCTCATTAAGAGACTTGCAACTGGAGAAACCTTACTTGTTGATATTGAAACACATTCATTGAACTGACTTTGTTTTGTCCCTTTATGCCCATTTCTTTAAGGATTCTTTTTAGCATAGGAAAGTTATAAATGAACTTTATATGAACTCCAACTCCAGTAGCTCTAATATCAAGCTCTCGTGAGCTGTAATGTATCTTGTTGTTTTATGCATGTAAGTATGTGTTTGTGTATGTATTTATTCACACTACATCAGCTATTTTTCCCCACAAATAATGATTTATTTATATTGTTATTACCAATATCACTAATCCCTTACAGTAAGCACTCATTTAGCAAGCATATTTATTAAAATTTACGCATTTACTACTTTGGGGGTAAATGTGCCACTTTTAGGGATATTTCTCCTGGAGAAGCCTGAGTTCAAATGTTTACCAGTCCAATAGTCTCACACAACCAAATGTTTGAATATCAGCATAATGTCTGATCAAGAACGAGTTCATCGGAGACCATTGGTTTAGGGTCAAGATTATCCAGTGGCAGAAATGTCTGAGATTCACCGTTTTCTGTTTTTTTTTTTTTTTATGGGGGGTTCAAAATACCTCTATAATATATAATGACATTGCACTTATTTACATTTCTTGTCTCCTCTAAATCAGGGATTTTCAAGCTGGGGTTCATGGTTCACCCCAAGTTGCCTGCAAAAATGCACAGGAAGTCCTTTGAAAATTTCAGGAAAGTAAAAAAAAAAATAAAAAAATAAAATAAACATGTATTGTTACTTTTTATTATTATTATTATTATTATTATTATTATTATTAATAATATAAATAATAAATAATATAATATTTAAAAAAAATTGTATTTTAGTAGTCAACAACATCACACTATTTGTTTCACACTCATTTAAAGACTCAATAACTGACTTACTTGAAATTCATTAAGTAAAATGATAGACCACAAATAATGGCATATACATGTGCATGTTAATGTAAACTGTGTCATTACTTTCCTGCAGTGTAATTTTATAAACAGATTAACATCAAGCTTTTCCCTCTCAAAATATAAAAAAAAAACTATATTTTGTTTATCTCAGCGCTAAAATTATTCTAATAAATTCTTAATGACTTTCAGTTGGTTAAGTGAGCACTTCTCGTTTATAGCCAAGAAATGATAAGATTATCCAATTCATATGTGGTTTCTGATGTTCAGTGGTTTGGACTTTTAGGTAATATTCACTCCGAGATTAAACTTTTGTTTTCATTATTTTTCATTATTATTATTTTTTTTAATCCTGGTGCATTTACTTTATTCTGTGAAACACTAAATGAAATTGTATTCAGAATATCCAAGCTTGTGTGTTTCCATGCAAATGAGTGCCAGTTTACACAGCCAAGCCAAGGGGATAAAACAAAGCAAGAAATATATAAACTATACCTGCCCACTTTCTCTGTTTTGCCAGTTTAGTCTCCTACTTATTATTTCCAGATGCTAAAGCTGAATTTGTATTCGTACGTAAAAGAGATCTATGTTAGGAAAAATGATACAGTCCCGGCTCTATATCACAGTCAACGGAGCAGTTGGTTCCACACCAGCACACTCTTACCTGTGATGCCTGATGAAGATGTGAACAGGATGAGAGCTGTTTCCTTCCCACAGTGTTAAACTGCCAAGCTGTGCTTAATGTAATTAATGTGAAAATAAGTCTGTGGTGTGTGGGATCAATGGCTTCTTGAGCCGGCTCATTTATTAGCCTCTTTTCCACACTGCTGATCACAGTAGACTGACATATTCAACCGTCTAACAGTCCAGAGTGAAGAGTGTTTCCACACACTGGGCATCAGGATGTCATAACTGATGAAGCCATTTTGATGAGTGGTGGTATTGTTGTATTTTCCACAACAGAAAGGTAAACACACTGTTGTGTTTCGAAATAAAATTTACCTGGCATGATTTAAGAACGAACCTTACTAGACAACCTAATAGCCAAATAAATACTGTGCGTCTTGCCAAACAAAGCAATGGCAAACTAGATCACAAGTTCACAATAATGATAACAAAGATGCCATTTCTTTGATTTTCAGCAATTATCAACAAATAAGTTAACTAAATAAACTAGCACAAATGAAATATACATTAAATAAATAAATAAATAAATATGTATATTCAATATGAAAAGTTTGGGTAAATAAGATTTTTTTTTCTTTCTTTTAAGGATGCTTTAAATTGATCAAAGTGACAGTAAAAACTTACACTGTCACAAAAATAAATGGGAACATAAGTAAGTAAATTAATATTTATTAGCCTCTTTTCCACACTGCTGATCACAGTACTGACATATTCAACCGTCTAACAGTCCAGAGTGAGGAGTGTTTCCACACACTGGGCATCAGGATGTCATAACTGATGAAGCCATTTTGATGAGTGGTGGCATTGTTGTATTTTCCACAACAGAAAGGTAAACACACTGTTGTGTTTCGAAATAAAATTTACCTGGCATGATTTAAGAACGAACCTTACTAGACAACCTAATAGCCAAATAAATACTGTGCGTCTTGCCAAACAAAGCAATGGCAAACTAGATCACAAGTTCACAATAATGATAACAAAGATGCCATTTCTTTGATTTTCAGCAATTATCAACAAATAAGTTAACTAAATAAACTAGCACAAATGAAATATACATTAAATAAATAAATAAATAAATATGTATATTCAATATGAAAAGTTTGGGTAAATAAGATTTTTTTTTCTTTCTTTTAAGGATGCTTTAAATTGATCAAAGTGACAGTAAAAACTTACACTGTCACAAAAATAAATGGGAACATAAGTAAGTAAATTAATAAATAAATAATAAAAAAGGACACAATTTCCACAACATATTAGGCAGCACTACTGCACTACTACACAACATATGTGTCCCAGAACATTTTACATATGTACAAATCACTAGAAATACTAATGAGATTATGTTTAATATCTAGGACTTACAGTTACTTTCTTTGTTGACTGCAATTTGTATTTGTTACCTTCAGAGCAACATACAAGTCAAAATTCTGCTGCAAGTGGCAAATAAACGCTTGTGATTCTGATTAAAAGAAATGGAATGTAAAATCAACTGAGCAGCAAATTAACAAACTCAAATCCAGATAATTCTTGCCCTGCTCCTCCTAAATGAACCAATATGTGAATCAGATCAGTGAGTAGGAACCGCTTGCCTCTGGCTACACTTGACTGAACCAGTAGGAAACATTAGGAAAGAAAAAACTGAAACTTTTTAAAAAATAAAAAGAAGAAATGCTGTCAAACTTGGCTGTTTTGTGATGCATTGTGCTGTATGTGATGTACGGGAATAAAGTTGCATTGCGCCGCGTAAACATAAAACTCTGTCTGCATTTGTGATCGGAGAAATGACAAACAACAAGTGCTACTCTACACTGCCCAAAACTCGCGTTTGAATCATCAGTGGCAAATCCTTTAAATGAAAACGTACTTACGTGAGTCAGAACTGCCGGCATTTTAGTCTAACGTTACTCTCCCAGGATCAGTAAACAGTCCTCCATAAAATGCGCTGCACAAATCTGGATATTTGGGTTAAACTGTTCTGGAACAGTGTTGTAAATACAACTTAACCACTGATTTGTAGTCGTGTCCTCTTTTGGAAGACCAAACAAAGTAGTTTCGCTTTCACAACGAAAAACACAGCG
>NW_015555762.1:1825398-1832028 GCF_001515605.1 Sinocyclocheilus anshuiensis
TGGCTGACTCTTAACTTTTATAAAGAATATCTCTTTGGATTTGAGACTTTAGTCTTTGCAACTTTACAGATCTTCTTTATGCACCAAGAGCTTGTAACACTCCAAACAGAAAGGAAAAATTGATCTCGCATCATATGACCCCTTTAATCTCATCTCATCAGGTGCTTTCAGAGCAGAATATCACTTCAGGCGTCCATGCATGTTTGAAAAATAAACATTAATCTAAAGTTGAATGTTAAGTTTCATGCTAGCTTAATACCCAGCAGGATGTTGATTTGGGGAACTGAGGAACCTACAAAGTGCAAAGCATATTAAAACCCCTCAGATAAACAACCATAAATTTTTAAACACTTCGTTTTAATCAAAAAGTAATGTTGCCTTAACATACCCATGGCTTGATCTTTCTTTAATAATCATGAGATCATGATATCATTACGTATTGAACTGATCTTTGCACACAAGCTATGTGCTTCAGATCGTAAGTTCTTCTCAAGGTGTCTCCTGAGAGCATTATAATGTGGTCATCTCAACTCAACTTGTAGATTGAGTTGAGCAGATACTTCAACATAGCTAGTAGGTTTCTTAATGTACCGTTAAACTCATAAACTAAGTTCTTGAGATAGTTTTGGTTCCTCAAGTCTCATTGTTCATGAATTTGTTATTAGCAAAACCGGAGCCGGAGATTTTCATTCAGTACTCCCTTTTGGAGATGTCTCTGACTTTATTCTCAATTATTATTTTTTTTTTCCATAAACCACTGTCTTAGCAATATTGGTTTGGTCTGGCACACAGGATTTAGTTGCTCTATGTATATATGTCGATAGAAAAGTGGCCTGTCCACACATTTTTTTTTTCCTTTTCCCAAAGCCACCTTTTGAACTGCCCAAAGGGGTGTTTTTTATCTGTACTGGGATCAGTTTCTAAGTCTTCTGGTGACACCAGAATCAAAGCTCTTATGGTGCTCCAGAACACAAGAGACCCCATCGCTTCATCTTCTGGGTGACTGACATTGCCGCTGGTTACTGTCATGTGACCACTGATCCTCGCTATATACTGTGATTGTCATCAGAGCGACATCTACAACACGCTGAATTCTTCTTTCTCAAACGTCTAGATGTGCAATGTCAAGTCATAGGTAACACTGTTACAGGGAAGACTTTAAGGAACAAAGCTTTAAGTGTGTCAAATATTCTTCATTAGCAATCTGACTCTGACTTTAAAGTTAGATTGAAACTCCATCAAAATAATTTGTGACAACATGTTGATTATGACATCATAATTTCCAAATGTCTTTCATGTCTTTGTATGTATGTGTATATATGTGTATATATATATATATGTAGCATGAGTATCCAACTCTTTAACAGTGTAAACAACACTGAATGCATGAAACAGCATTGTACCCCCCCTTTAATGAGTAAGTCATTGATTAATTTACTCAACTAATTCATTCAAAAACACTGGATCGTTCATAAATGAAACAAGTGACTGTCTTTATGAGTGGGTAATTGATTAATTTACTCAACTAATACATTCAAAAACACTGATTTAGTTAATCAATGTGATGTAAGTTAATCAACGTGAATGCAATTGTATTGTCAGTCAAAATACCACATTTAGAACAAAAGCTCTCCTGCTTGTTTAATAATGCTTAAATATGTAGCGATATTTGGTTATTGCAGCATTCTTAGTATTTAGAACTTAATTAAAAAAATAAAATAAAAATGGTTCATGCCCTACTTCCGCCTGTCCTCCAGACAAATGTGACTTAAAAGGGACAAATGAGCTCTCTGGCTCTCTACCTTCTTTCTTTGTCTCTCTTAACTTACATCTATCCAAAATTGATGCATTTATTATTCACCTAAATGTAGTCATTTCATTTAAATGTAACATGGTAACAAAATTGTCATTTAAAACCATTTTGAATAGATCTTCTACATGGAAAGGGTCACCTTAACCTCTGATCTACTGTATAATGAATGGAAAGATTTAATTTGTTCAGTAATGAGCGTCCTGCCAATACACTAACTGAGTTAAAGTGTTTGTTAATTTGTCCCTGAATTAATAAGTGTTTCAGTTATATTGAACCTACAGTTTTATAGTTGTCATCGTACTGAGACACTATGACACTGATAAAATCCTGACAAAATTATGTTATATGCTGTCCAAACAATGTGTGTTTTGAATCTGAGGCTAAAAGGATTAATACATCTATTTTCTTATCATTGCATTGTCAGTATCACAAGCTGAGAAAGGGGGTTTCTTCCTTTTGTTTGCTGGGCACGTTACACCCATACTGTACCTCAGCAATTCTTTGTCTCCTTTCTGAAGAAAAGCAGTGCTGCACATTCATTTACTCTTAATGCAGTTTTTCATACATGCTATGTAGAGAGATTCTGAGAAAAAAAAAACATTAATCTGAAAATAGCTCCAGACAGACATGCCTCAAACTCATGTCATTAGTTGAGAAAATAGTATGTAAGGAGAAATGTAGTTAAAAGAAGAATGACTAATTTAAATCAACGTTTGAATAACTATTTTTTTTTTAACAGTCCTAGAAAGTAATTATTGTTTGTTTTTAATTTAGTTTATGGGTCAGAAAAGCTCAATGAATTAATAATAAAACAATTCATGAAGGAGACCATAGTGTTTATTTTCTCAGAATTGTATTTTCTTTCTTTACATGAAGCTACAAATTAGTAATGCCAAAACTTTTTTCAGTCCAGCACTGTAAGATTATCAGTATTATGATTTCATTGTATTGAGCATAATATGCATAAACTCCGTGAATGCTGCTGTCTGACGTGATGGTGTATTGTTCCAAAGCTAGTTACAAAAATTATTTGAGTTCTAGGGTGTAATTTTGTCTACTTTCAAGATAATTAGGCAGTGAGAAAATTGATGTCCAGCCAGCATGTTAATGTTAATTATATACATCACTGAGCAAAGACACAAATGAAAACCCACAGAGAATAAAGAGAGAGAGAGAGAGAGAGCATTATCACACTGGCTAAATCTCTCATTTGGTTTACATTCATCACTCAACACAGAACAGAAATGTTTTCTAAAGTAAATTCTTCCTTTTGTTTGCTGGGCACGTTACAGCCATACTGTACCTCAGCAATTCTTTGTCTCCTTTCTGAAGAAAAGCAGTGCTGCACATTCATTTACTCTTAATGCAATTTTTCATACATGCTATGTAGAGAGATTCTGAGAAAAAAAAAACATTAATCTGAAAATAGTTCCAGACAGACATGCCTCAAACTCATGTCATTAGTTGAGAAAATAGTATGTAAGGAGAAATGTAGTTAAAAGAAGAATGACTAATTTAAATCAACGTTTGAATAACTATTTTTTTTTTAACAGTCCTAGAAAGTAATTATTGTTTGTTTTTAATTTAGTTTATGGGTCAGAAAAGCTCAATGAATTAATAATAAAACAATTCATGAAGGAGACCATAGTGTTTATTTTCTCAGAATTGTATTTTCTTTCTTTACATGAAGCTACAAATTAGTAATGCCAAAACTTTTTTCAGTCCAGCACTGTAAGATTATGAGTATTATGATTTCATTGTATTGAGCATAATATGCATAAACTCCGTGAATGCTGCTGTCTGACGTGATGGTGTATTGTTCCAAAGCTAGTTACAAAAATTATTTGAGTTCTAGGGTGTAATTTTGTCTATTTTCAAGATAATTAGGCAGTGAGAAAATTGATGTCCAGCCAGCATGTTAATGTTAATTATATACATCACTGAGCAAAGACACAAATGAAAACCCACGGAGAATAAAGAGAGAGAGAGAGAGCATTATCACACTGGCTAAATCTCTCATTTGGTTTACATTCATCACTCAACACAGAACAGAAATGTTTTCTAAAGTAAATTAGTTAAAGGGGGAAAAAAGTTAGAGGGAAGTGAATTACTCAACCCAATCATGCCTGGCTTCTTATTTAACCAACATTGAAAACAGCTTAGTATGCCTGTAACTGAATTAAGGGAAAACTGACTGTCAAATAGTTAATAGCACATGCATAAATGCTAGTTGACGTAAACTCGATAAAATATGTATCAAACTGCAAAGTCTTTATTTAAAAAAAAAAAAAAAAGTTCCAAAGCTAGTTACAAAAATTATTTGAGTTCTAGGGTGTAATTTTGTCTACTTTCAAGATAATTAGGCAGTGAGAAAATTGATGTCCAGCCAGCATGTTAATGTTAATTATATACATCACTGAGCAAAGACACAAATGAAAACAGAGAATAAAGAGAGAGAGAGAGAGAGAGCATTATCACACTGGCTAAATCTCTCATTTGGTTTACATTCATCACTCAACACAGAACAGAAATGTTTTCTAAAGTAAATTAGTTAAAGGGGGAAAAAAGTTAGAGGGAAGTGAATTACTCAACCCAATCATGCCTGGCTTCTTATTTAACCAACATTGAAAACAGCTTAGTATGCCTGTAACTGAATTAAGGGAAAACTGACTGTCAAATAGTTAATAGCACATGCATAAATGCTAGTTGACGTAAACTCGATAAAATATGTATCAAACTGCAAAGTCTTTATTTAAAAAAAAAAAAAAAAAGATCCATATAGAGTGGCACAAAAGTGCATTATGGACACAGAATGATGTGCTTTAATGTTTCCTGAGCGCACAGACTCATGGGACACAATCAAGAATTTGTTGATTAAAATATTGTCAATGCAAAACATTTAGTTCTGGTCATCCAACAGTTTGTTGAGCATTCTTGTACTGCACTATTTTTATACAGCCTTCAGTGTTCTGAGAGACTGGGAGACTTAAATACAGTCCTTTAATCTCTCCACAAAACCTCACAAACCTGTGGATTCAGCGTAATAACAGGAAACAAAATAATGGTGATTTTAAAGGGATAGTTCACCCAAAAATGGAAATTCTGTCATTAATTACTCACCCTCATGTCGTTCCAAACTCAAGACTTTCATTCATCTTGGGAACACAAATTAAGATATTTTTGATGACTTGTCTGAAAGGGTTTTAGAGTGCTGCCTTTTAGCATAGCAAGCTCAGAAGACTTCCAGCATGATAAAACATAGTACCTTTATTTTAAAACACTTCTGAAAAATAATAAATATCTAACTAACAATCTAATTGGTAGTAGGAACACTAGTTGACCATCTTTACTTGTCCCTAATTTTTACATCAGACTGAAAAGTACCATATTGGATTTGTGGGAAGGCAAACAAACACATTAATACAAATCAGTTAATACAAACATGCATTGCATGACTCTTTGTGATTTCACTGTAATGTGATTTTCCCCCCTCTGATGGGCCTCATTTAGACCAACATCTCAAACTATTGATCTTGTTGAATATACATAAGTGTATTTTGTGTTGTTCCATATTTCCACTATAGGCATTGTTTTGTAACAGCCATGTTGCACTGCAGGTAGAAATGTGCAAAGAATAATAAGCCATGAAGAGCAAAGAAGGCGAAGAAAAGGAGATTGCATTAAAGCCATTATGTGCTAAGCTTTTTTCTTTTATTTTTTTCCTGTGTTTTAATGAAAAAAAAAAAAACTGGCAGTCACAGTCATCTTTCATCTGCTTTTAAATCTGCTGGTGCACATATGCAACACACAATGCAAGATGCAAGATTTGAGGGGTTAAAAAGGAACATATTAGGAATTAGCACTAATTTGAGAATAAACAGAAATAATCAAAATTCGCCCCTCTTCCCTAGCTTGCCTACATGCAGCCCAGTATGGAGTCCAGCCAACGCAATTACAATAGAATAAGGGAAGACCTGATGTGGGCGCTACTGAGAGTGTACTTAAAATAGATTACTTTGGGAGCCTAGGCAGTCGATCAATAGGGATGTTGATTACAATAAGCCCCCAGACACTCAGACCACACATTATTTATCCTCTGTGTCTGCTTAAAAAATAATTAGAAATCTATGGTGCATACAGCCCATTAATGCATCTTATCCTTTTGTGAAAATAGGGAGCAACATAAAATGAGAAATCCTGCCTGAGCTTTTGAGCAAATGAATATTCTTTTGATGAGTATTAAAAGATTACATCCAATGCAATAATTAGGACTTCCTGTCAAGTTAATTTATGAACATGAACGACATGTGGAACAATTTAGCATGTGGGAGTTCAGGAATAAATATCGTCAATAGTGCTGTCAAACGATTAATCGTGATTAATCGCATCCAAAATAAAAGTTTTTGTTTACATAATATATGTGTGTATACTGTGTATATTTATTATGTATATATAAATACAAACACAAACACATGCATGTATATATTTAAGAAAAATATGTTATGTTTACATATGAAAAATACAATATATTTATATATTATAATTATATATACAAATATATATATATATATATATATATATATATATATATTTAGTATTTGGTATGTAGTCTGAATGAGACTGCTGGATTCATTGACTTCAGATTCATAATAGAAAAATCATCAAAATAGATTTGCTGTTAACAGGCACAAGTTGCTAAACCCTGAACATACACACTATTTCAGCACACAGAACACATTCACTTCTGTTCAAATTCTATTTATGGACAGTATAAATGAAGTAATGCTATTGAGTTTTAGGAGTTAAAAGACTCCAGA
>NW_015555762.1:1832199-1840116 GCF_001515605.1 Sinocyclocheilus anshuiensis
ATACACAGTACACATACATATATAATGTAAACTTAAACTTTTATTTTGGATGTGATTAATCGTTTGACAGCACTAATTGTCAATATATCTTAATAATAGATCAATATTAGGAATGTTGAGACTGCTTAGGAACACGAGTTAGTCAAAAGCTTGGAGCAAGATGGAACAAAATTAGGGCTGCACAATATTAAAATTCTGGCAGACACAGACAAGCCAAATATTATTTTTTAATTATAGCCGATAACCAATAAATGGTTGTTAAAATTATATGTAAAGTCCGGATAAATTAAAACTAAATTAAAATAAAAAATAAATAAAATAGCATAAAAAAATGTTAATGCTAAGAGTAAATTTAGGAATCACAAAAGGTGCCGTGTGAGAAAATTATTTTCATTTTGGGATTTTGATAATAACTAATTTTAACAGTGTTATTGAATTATTAGTGTTTTAAACAAGCATTAGATCATTAAAAAAATGGAAATGATCATGCACAATTTAATATCCATTAACAGTAGGTACACAAATTTGGAAGATGACCAATATTGTAGAGATATATTGTGCATATTGAACAAAGTTTTTATAAGTATAGCAATATGCAGGTTCACAGAGCAAACCTGAATTTTTAACTGAGAAAAAAAGTGCTTCCCTAACGAAAACTATAATGCATCAGACATAATTTCCTACAGTAGAGCTTAACATTTTTCTAGAGCTAAAGAAGTCCTTGTGCATCCAAACACGCATAATATTTTCACTGCTGACCAGGAAAATGAAATTAAAACAGATTTAGAGTGAGAAATTCAGCAATGAATGAATGAATTCATGAATGAAAACACATCAGCTATTGATCAAAAAAAAAAAAAAAAAAAAAAAACTTTGGTCAAAAATAAGCTATTGGTCAACCTAGTTAGAGCTGGCAAGGACCTGTTGGGCTGCAGTTCAAACCACAGCTTGGAATAGTTAGCTTGTATTTGTTTTTTTATCAACAGCTCCTATTATCAATTTTCCTCTCAGTGAACAATCACACAGCTAGAGAGAAAGTCAAACGAGAGAGAAAGTAAATTCAATGAGCAGAAGAGTTAATATAACAGCTGTACATTTTATTATATAACCTGACATTTATCTAAAGCTTTCAGAGTTAAGGCTGACCAACTTTTGACCCAAATGTCAAAATATCTTAGATCTAGGGAATAAGATCGACTTTCCCATTATTCCTCTGCTTCCTTATAATCTCTTTTCTACACATCATCTGAAATGTCAGCACTCTGGCAGCAAAACATTTCCTCTTGCAGGAACTATAAAATGAAATACCAATAATTTTAGATCTGTTGAGAAATTAGGAGAAAGGAAGAGGGAAAAGTAGCAGCGAGTTTCTCCTCTTCACCAGTGGATTCCATAGTAACCCAAAACTCAAACAACAACAGATATTCTTCAAAATAACAAGCATTAAGCTCTAAAATGCCATGGTCAAAAATACATGAAATCACACACTTTTGACATTTAGGGTGTATTCACACCAGGAAAGCCCACTAGTTCACTTGCTTTGGTCCGGACCAAATACAATGTTGATTTTCTTGGTTTGGTGCGGTTCGGTTTCACACTGCCCTTTTTGCAAGTGAACCAGAAACTGTAAACAAAACCACATGTGTGCTTAAGGTCATCCATTCATTGGTTCATCCATTCAACCGTACCAGAGTTCGTTTGGAAGCGGACCGAGACCACATCTTCAGCTGGGTCTCGGTACGTTTGTTTGGTGCGCACCAGAGTGGGATTGCTGTATTCACACCTGCCCAAAAGATCCGCAACAAGAAGGGAAACGAACTTGAGTTTGATTCAGTCGAACCAAACAAGACAGGTGTGAATACACCCTTACTCTCCCCATTAATTCCCAAGTAAAGCATCCCTTGTCCAGTTTCAGACTTGAATAAAATAGCGAGTTGAAGCAAGTATTTCAAATTAAACCAACCAAAAGTGACTTTTAATATGAATCAACAGAGATCCAAGAGCAAAGGTGTCATAGCACAACTGCAACATTTCAGTATTAAGATTAAGGTGTTAGTTCATCCAAAAATGAACTATGAGATGAATTATTTCATTAATTACCTTCGTTCATCTTTGGAACACAAATTAAGATATTTTTGATGAAATCCGAGAGCTTTCTGACCCTCCATAGACAGCAATGCAACTATCACGTTCAAGGCCCAGAAAGGTAGTAAGGACATCGTTAAAATAGTCCATGTGACTTCAGTGGTTCATCCATAATTTTATGCTACAAGAATACTTCTTGTGTGCAAAGAAAACAAAAATAACAACTTTATTCAATTATGTCTTCTCTTCCGGGCAATTATTTTTATTTGCTTTGCGCACAAAAAGTGTTATTGTAGCTTCAGAACATTACAGTTGAACCACTCATGTCACATGGACTATTTTAATGATGTCCTTACTACCTTTCTGTGCCTTGACCATGGTAGTTGCGTTGCTGTCTATGGAGGGTCAGAAAGCTCTCGGATTTCATCAAAAATATCTTCATTTGTGTTCTGAAGATAAATGAAGGTCTTACGGGTTTGGAACGACATGAGGTAATTAATGACAGAATTTTCATTTTTGGGTGAACTAGCCCTTTCAAAACTTTCACAATTACAACTGTAGATCATGATTCAGATGATACAGTTGAACTTTCTGTAGCAATGTCAGACATCATCTGTATAACTAGCTTGAGACGATTTATAGTTGTCCAGTGGAATCTAATTAAATAAATGATTGAAAACGAAACTAAATTTCTTATATTTTCTGTCATCCAAAAATAAACCTCACACCAAATCATTCATGACTCTCAAGGTCTGTGAAGCTCTGAGAAAATTAGATTTTTTAACTGGTCCTTCTTACTGTAATTAGACTGTGAGCATCAGTTTGTGCAAATGGGAATGGGTTTTGCTAAGTACAAAAAAATCTCCCAAATTCCAGCATTTATACATCAAATAGTGCAGTGACATTTTCCCGGATGATCAGGTGGTTCTGGGGCTGAATAAAGATCACGTTGGACTGCAGATACCTTTGTTGTGGATATCTGGCGGGATCAACTGTTGTGGCAGAATTGCCTTGTCAGCATTTCATGAAAATGCTTTGTCTCTGAAGTCTCTTCTAACAGGTTCCATGATCAACATAATTATATTTCATTCGAAATTTTTGCTAAAAGTTGGAGTACCTATAAAAGCATTGAACTTGCTTGTCCAATGTGAGCTAGGACTAAAACTTCACAGGTCTTCATTTCTCCATTTAATAAGACCCCAATAAATTATTGCAGTATCTGCACCACATAGTTGATTTAGGTAATATGGATTTTGACCAGCGAAATGGGTTGCATTAACTGAGTGCTATAGCTTGACTATCCCAGATCAAGTATTCTTGACTGGATCATGGCTCATGGAGTATGGTTAACTTGAAAGACTCGTGCTTGAGATAAAGTGGCACAATTCAGTTTGTATTGTGTTACATGGTCTCCTAATTCTCACTAATAGCTCCTCTAGCTACTGAATCAGAGCCAATAACAGTAGGTGATTGGAACCCCAAGCTGTCCAATTATTTTGTTGCCCAAGTTTCTATAAAAGTCTCCAAAGTGCAATGAGTCTTAACCACTTAAATAGATTTAAGTAATACAATGTAGAAACGTTTTAGGGAACTAAACTTTCAGAATAAATGTGTCGTTTTTTTCCCCTTCAGTCTTCTAGCATCCTTTGTGTTTTACTCAAATGTTGAGTCTAGTTTAAATAAAACAACATCCGTGTCTTTGGTTGATGCACTATTGTCCATCTCCACCGTGTCCATGCATATATTATGAAATCCTGTAGCTCAGCTGGTAGAACGAGAAAACACCATGAATAGTGGTCAAGGGTTCAATTCTCAGAGAACACATGGTAATACATACACAATGAATGAGAATGAAAAGCATCTGCAAGGTCATTGAAATCTACATTTCGTCTACTCTGTAGACATAAATGATAATACAACTTAAGTGGGCCCAAATCTCATCATGAGAGCTCTGCAAACGAACAAATGGGTCAAGTATTGTATTGCATCATTGACAAATGTATCTCAGTCACAGAGTAAATGACAGCCGATTTAGATCAGCCACATTCATTCTAATTACATGTGGACTCTGAGCTGTTTGTGATTCAGGCCTTTGAAATATTAGCATTCTATAAATAGTGAAATATCAGTTGAGATGAAATGCACTTTGATTGCCTGTGTAATTATGAGTCGTTTGGATGATGCATTGTGGTGTGAACAAAGGGTGAAAATTAGTTGTGTGGAAATGAGACACAAAGCAAAGTGAGGCCAAGCCAACAAAATGCCTGTCAGGAACATCAGGACATTTCCACTATGCTGTCACAAGGTCAGTGATGCATGCAATTGCAAATGCAATTATAAAAAATAATGAATTACTGTACATTATAATTCATTCGGTTTTAATTTAAGCTTTTAGGTTGTGTGGTTTAGCATAAAGTAACAGACGCCAAAGTAATTATCTGCTTTACATTCCTTGACATTTATTTGTTTATCAGATGCTTTTATTCAAAGTGACATACAACATTATATTTTTCAGTAATAAACCAGACAAGGAGATCTTCTGAAATTGTGTAAGTACAATGTTTTGATGCACCAAACATAATTTTATTGTTTTTAAGGTGTTTTTAGTTTCTAAATCCAAACTTTGTCAAAATTTGTCAATTGTATCTCCTCCTAGAATTTTAAAATTACATCCATTATACTTGGCACAGTCCTTGAAAAAGTCCAAGTAGTCAAACTGGCTTACAAACTCTTCAAACTCTTTTGAACCTGCCCAGAGTTTAACTACACAAGGCATATAACCTTCAAACTTCAAATATCTCTTTAGACTGCCCAAGTATTCATATTACATAAGACTTAACAGAATATTTTGAACAATCAGGCATTTTTCCCTTGTTTTTTTGTTTTGTTTTTTTTTGTAATTATTTATGTAAAATGGCTTTTAAATAGAAGAAACTTTAGTTTTTTGTTGTTGTTGTTGTTTCTAAATTTAAGCAACAATCACTCCTCATATAACAATTTGCATGTTTTCAACAAGGGCAGTTTAATGTAACAAATATAACATTTTGCCTTGCCATTATTGAACAACTGGTGTAAACAAACTGGTCAGTTGATTATATATATACATATATATATATATATATATATATATACTGTATGTAAAGAAAACTTGAAACTTGGTGAGTTGCTGAAAAAAGCACTGTGGATCAGGGGCAGTTCTAGACCCTTTTTTGAGATTCACCACAATCAAGCCTTTTCATTTGTATAGGCAGAAGATAATCTATGACGTGGCTCAGATATTCCTCAGAAATTCATGACAAGGCACTAATATTCCTTTCTTTTCCCTATGGTGTTCCATATTATATTATCTTTCATCGCCTGCATTCATCACATCTACAAGCGGTTATCGCATCAATAATCTTGCTTCATGACAACAATATTTCTTATGAACTACTTCAGATGCAAATACAACTCCTGGAGACAGAATAAATGTAAAAGGCTGAATGGTGTAGGAGGCATCGTACCTCAGTTTGACACAAGTGGGCTCATCTGTTCATGTCCTATGAGGGAGCAATTCTGTTAAGTGTGCCTCAGTGTCACATTCACATTCAAATATTGCTTATGAAAAGTACCTTCAAGATCATAAAATGGATAATATCATACATCGCTCACACTTGATTGACTCCAATGACCATTTCTGATGATTGTATTGTCACATTACAGTAACAGTTTTAAAACCTACAGTAGTAAGCTGCTTGCCAATAAAGCATTTTAAGGAATCATATACCGACTTCTGACAATAAGGCTTTTCCAAAAAGTGAAACATTATTTAAGGCTATACACTGTCCTAAAATATTATATTTTATTTTATTTTATTTTATTTATTTTTTTTTTCCTTTTCTTTTCTTTTTTTTTTTAAAGCGATTTTATTTATTTATTTACTGTAAGGATCAAAACTGACAGTAAATATATATTGTATATATTGAAAGATTTATTTAAAATAAATGCATTTCTTTCAGAACTTTCTATCCTTCAAACAATACAGAAAAAAAGATGATTATAAGAAAAAATAATAATAAGAGGAATATATGTTTCTTTAGCACCAAATCTTCATATCAGAATGATTTCTGAAGGATCATGTGACACTGAAGACTGGAGTAATGATGCTGAAAATTCAGCTTTGATCACAGGATACAGGCAGACAGACAGACAGACAGACAGACAGACAGATAGATACTGAAATTACTTTAAGAGTCGATTCCCCTAGTGAGCTGCAATAAAGTTGCTGCCTATATGAAAAATCCATATCAACTGCTTGTAATGTTTCTTTTATGTTAGGATGCTGCCTTACAAAGTAGCTGCCTTACAGATAGGTACCTTATTATATTTTTGAACAGAAATACTTTTATTCATCTTATTTGTGTATTCACTTTTGAACAATCGACAGTTGCTGTCGACTGTTTATCTTGACTGCAAACATCCACCTTTCATTATTTGATCACTGAAGCAATATCAAAAACAGACTCATCAGTAACTCATGTGAAGATAAAAAAAAAATGTAAAAAAAAATCCTGAGCACTGTATACAGTTTTGCCCTTGGTCCTGGTTTCATTACAGCTGCCTCAGAGCGCAAATAACAGGTTCTCCACCAAGAAAAGGTTGCCGTTAGTTTAAAGACAAAGAGTCAGACTGGCTATTTACTCTGTTCTGAGTGACGCTAGGCCTGCTCATGGCTGTGCATCTTTTATTTATCTCTTGCTCATACAACATGCTCGGTTCCGGGACGCTGTGGCTTCACGCAGAAGGGGTGGATGTGAGGTGAATTACAATGGGACCCCCCTTTATGCTTTTTAAATGGGCCAGTACATCCCCAGAAAAAAAAAAAAGCATTTACGTGCAGATAATCCAAGAGTGATTTTCTAAAATGGATAGTTCAGACTCTGAAATGAAAGCTGTTTGAAGCTTTTTTAAAATAGCACCATTCACACCAATTTAATTCTATATTATTGCACCAAGCCTACATACCTACAATATAACTACATATGCTAAACAACTATATTTCTTGGAAGAAGAGATTATTATTAAATCAAATCATGCATTGAACATTTGTGTATATTATCGTATATTGCAGCTGCAGCTACTATATTTTATAAAAGCAATAAGCCACAAGAGGCAGTGCTCACAGATATTCAGTTACCATCTAATGCAGGGGTGTCAAACGCAATTCCTGGAGGGACGGAGCCCTGCAGAGTTTTGTTCCAACCCTGCTCCAACACACATACCATGCAGTTTTCAAATAAGCCATGTTCCTCCCTGCCCACGATATCTGGCGGCGGGGCATACACATGATTTGTGTGTCGTTTGTTTGGGAGTGGAGCATGCACGGTCAGCTCTCGAGGGGGCTGATTGTCATGACTGCGAGACGTTTTCAAATAAGCCTGAAGGACTTGATTAGTTGGATCAGGTGTGTTTAATTATGGTTGAATCTAAACTCTGCAGGGCTCTGGCCCTTCAGGAATTGAGTTTGACACCCCAGATCTAATGCATATTGCAGAGAAAACTGCAAAGATCTGGTTGGCTGCCTTTAATATGGAAGTTTAAAATAAGAAATAGTCACATTTAGAAATAAACAGTTAACCTGTCTACAGAAAGCACGCCGTTGTAATCTAAAGCAGACTTTAAGCTCAATTCAAAGCAAGGTACAGGACTGAATTACTCTTTAAAAATACTAATAAAATAGAAAACCGTTATTTCAAAATGCAACAATATTTCATAATATTAGTTACATAAATTGTATTATTTATGAAAAATATTTGTAGAATTATAGAATTAGCCTATATATTGTGTGTGTGT
>NW_015555762.1:1840190-1848336 GCF_001515605.1 Sinocyclocheilus anshuiensis
CAGTGACAGTGAAGAAAAAGATGTAGTACAAAAAAACAACAATTCCAGTATTACAAAATTAGGGCTGCCCCTAATAGTCGACTAACCGTTAAGTCGACCAAAATTTTATTAGTTGCAGAAAAAAAATAAAAAATAAAAATCCACATTGGTGAAGTCACCCAGATCCTTAGCGGAATACAGTACATCAGGCAGGACATCCAAACACTCGCCTATCATTCATCAACCTCAGATATGAATTATCATCATACTCATTATCAGTATGATTTCTCCATCCAGCTAGGTTCTTCTACAATTACCCCATCAACTTTGGTCAGAAATATGTAAGTATTAGCAGCTATTAAAGTGTCTGTGCGGAGTGTAGAAGCTGAACAGCAGCGCTCGCACTGCAGGACAGATGGAGGCGCCGGTGTGCTCACTGTCTCTTAAAATACTCCCTCATTTTTGCTCATACAGATAAGAGTAATACATCTTTAAAGTCTGTAAAGACTTTGTTTATTTGTGTGCACTCACAATAACGACAAAACATGGCGCTTTTGTAAAATAATGAAAGCAAACAGGATGATCTTTCTGCCGTCTCAGTCTGTGAACCTGAGCACCAAACTCTGTGTATACTGGCCTTACAGACATTACAAATATATATATAGAGACAGTGAAATGTCTACTTTAAAATGAAACAATTCGAATGGAAAAGAAATATTCTCCGATTATGTAATCCGTATGAAACCTGCATACAGGCACATCCACTACTGCAAAGATGACGAGTCAGCGTCGCCGACTTCATCTCTTAAAACGAAAACAAAGAAAGCACTAGTTTATCAGTGAATTATTAAAATGTTAATGAAGCTCCTTGCTGTTTTTCCCTGACACATTCACAATCATTAGGCTACTGCTGCCAGTGCGCTGTGGCAAGCTTTATGCAAGCGCTTGAGCGCATTATTATGATTTTAATGGTTTATTAATAAACGTGCGATTAGTCGACTAATGCTTCAAATTAACGACTACTAGTAGACCCGAAAAATCTTTAGTCGAGGGAAGCCCTATACAAAATATAACATTAAAAAGTGTATAAATTCTAAAACAGTTTAAAGTTAACTATTAAGAAGAACAGAACATAGGTTAACAAATCAAATATATTGTCTAAATTGTTACTGCCTTGAGTTATTATTTTGGAATAAATGTAAAATGTTTAAAAACACTTGATTCATACGTGGCTTTAATAAATAGAATATTGATTATATTGTTAATGTAAAAATATAATATACTGTATATATGCACACATACAATCAGCATCAAACTCTAAGAGAATTAACAAAAAGGCAAAAGTCAGGGCTTGCTCAATAGATTTTGTAGAAATATACATAGACACTGATGTTATTTAGAAATGCACCCCACCCCCCACCCCCAAAAAAAAGAGTATATATATAAAAAAAAACTGTTTGAACCCCCCCCCCCCCAAAAAAAAAATCAGTAGATGGCTGTATTATTTTTAACTCAACACCATGTAACTATTGCACAACATTCAAGCCTGTTCATGATAAATGATATACTGATTGACTGGTTAGCAAAATCATACAAGGAGCAGATATATTTGAGCAAAACACATAGTCCACACTCACAAGCTTATAGATTCTTCAGTGTGTTACTTGAGAGTTTCAATCTAGAATGATGAAACTCTTTTCCTCCTGGCAAGGTGAAGGTATGCTGATAGTGCTGCTGGGTCATTTACCAAAGGAGAGAGACAGAGAGAGAGAACGAGAGAGAGAGACAGAAAGAAAATCAGGCTACTAGGCTTTTCATGATAGAGCTACTCTAGGAGCATGCTGAAGTCTAGTGTTCAGCTACACCTGTCTGTATGTGTGATGTGTGTGACTAATTTGACAGGACACTTCCTGAGCACCCCAGGATGCTGTGGGTTCCATCACAACATTCACTAGCTGCAGACAGGCCCATCTAATCACAAAAAAAAGTGTTTCTGAAAACCACAAACCACAGCCGGGCTCTCAATCATGTACTCATATTCTCTGAAAAATGACTTGTATTACCGCGTCATGTTCTCTATCTTTTTGACCAACAGCTCTTTTTTTTTCCATTTCTAGTAATGTTATCTTCAGATGAATGAGCTGCTGTACCACTGAATGAACATTTTTGACACCATTTGCATCGAGTTTCATCATTCTGTCACAAAAAAAGTCAGATTTTAGTGTCATCGTTTGAAAATAAAGGCAGCATTTTAGGTGATCATGCGACATGGTTGTTTCAAAAGGTAGGCAAAAATCTGTATAATATACTGAACAAAATTATAAACGCAACACTTTTGTTTTTGCCCCCATTTTTCATGAGCTGAACTCAAAGATCTAAGACTTTTTCTATGTGGCCAGCATACTCACCGAATATGTCACCCATTGAGCATGTTTGGGCTGCTCTGGATCGGTGTATACGACAGCGTGTTCCAGTATCCAGCAACTTCGCACAGCCATTGAAGAGGAGTGGACCAACATTCCACAGGCCACAATCAACAACCTGATCAGTGAGGTGGATGGATTATCTCGGCAAAGGAGAAGTGCTCACTAACACAGATTTAGACAGATTTGTGAACAATATTTGAGAGAAATAGGCCTTTTGTGTACACAGAAAAAGTCTTAGATCTTTGAGTTCAGCTCATGAAAAATGGGGGCAAAAACAAAAGTGTTGCGTTTATAATTTTGTTCAGTGTAGTATATATAATCTAAAAATATTTATCTGCCTTTTTATGCTTTTATGTTGTTGAGAATTGATTCAACATGAACCATTTCCAAAATGTTGCAAAAGATGCAAAATGCGAGCACAATGGTCAAATACGTTCGTACACGTGCATGTATACATAAAAAAACAATAGTATGTATGCTTAACATAGAAAACAATCCCATAATGCATTAAAACCACCATGAAATCACATATATAAATTATAATAGACGATTACAATATAACATTTCAATACCAAAAAATGTTTAAAAGTTTACAATTTGACCTAATATTGGTGGATGCTACTCTTTTAACTAAAATATGCTAATGCCATCTTTTATCTAAATCAGTTCGTGCTATGAGAGCTATTTGTTTTGCTGACTATGTAATGCACTCCAAATTAGGCACTTATCCCTGTAGGCAGTAGATAGCAAGGCAGCTCACTATGTTTTTGAACAGAGCCATTGTGGTAAGCATACATCACTGTATTAATGTTCTGCTGTCTGATCTTGATGTGCCCTCTCCATTAAAGATAAATCAATACTCTTTCATTATCAATAAAGCATTTGATCTGAGGGTTTCATTTTCACTTCTCTTGATGAACCTTCTCAACTATTTAGTGCTGATCGTGACATTTGCAGATCGTGACATCACTGTACTGATTTATCACAGCAACCCTGGTGACAAGAAAGCAGTAGCCAGGTACATTAATGGTTGGTTTCACCTGTCAGGGTGTCTAGCGACAGCTTCAGCAGAACGTGTTGTGTGGGGGTGTATAGTCATGACGGTGGCTCATGTCTCTGGGAGACTTCAGAGGCTTGGACATGTCCAGGCGCTATCATTCTGTTCCCATGCACAGATTCTTGTCACTATTGTCTTTCATATCTGATGCATCCCTCTTTGTTTAGGTTCTATGGGGTTATCAGTTTCTGAACAGTGTTTTAAAGAAAGTCAAAGCACCCGTTGTTCAATTATTGGTGAAAAGTACATCAGTTCTGAGTAAACAGAGGATGGCAGAAAATCCTGTAAAATCACTGATGGAAAATCCAGTTAAAGCTGGTATATGTTTTGGAACTTAGTTGGTTTCTGGGGTCTTTTTGGGGTTTTTCATAAAATAAAAAATGATTTCACACTCACACAACCACATCACATTATATAACATGCTTCATGTGTACAAAGTTCTACCCTCAGATGCCTCATTTTTATGTGATAAATGGATTTTCTAGGTTAAAAACAACCTTAGCATCTTTCACATGCTATAATTTAACACTGAATTTAATGTGACAAAATTGAGTTTGAAAACCACCAAAACTATGATTATAGTGCATGGACAATAAAAAGCAGTTGGTCTACCTTACAAAATCATTGGTTTACCTTACAAAAAATTAAGGGTGATAATGATTTAAAATAGCACTTGTCATTCTTTATGTCATTCTAGTTCATTTTACACATCTGTGATTTGTTTTCTTCGAATTAATGAACGAACGAACGAATGAATGAATCAACATTAAAGTATGCGTGTTTGGACCAACTTGAAGCAAGTAAAAGATGAGAACTTTCATTTTTGGGTGAACTATCCCTTTAACCTAGAATATTCCTTCCAACATGAAACATCATGAAAGTTGTGCAATAAAAGAACATAAAGGAGCTTTAAAAACAAGATATCACTTAAAGCTTCCTAAATGGATGGATTAGCCCTCAAACTCAAGGCGAAATTAACGGATTGTTGTGTTTTGAACCGTGGTGGCCTCCCCTCATTTGCATTACAGCACATGTTGGCAGCTCATTATAATGTGTTGTGACAGTGCTCTGCCCGACTGGCCCAGAGCGGCCAATCCACACAATGGGAGGTTAACCCGGTAGCAAATTCACACCATGTTGTCGTCCCCTACGAACACATGTAGGTTCTTCTGGCTGAGTTGTCAGGTTTTCATTGACTCATCTGATTATCTTTACCCAAAAACAAAATAAAAGTAACAGCTATTTGGTAGCACCTTGCTCACAAGGTCCTTAAAGGGTATCATCTCTGAATCTTAAATGTTCTGGCCAGTGACGGCTGGTGCTCGCTGTGCTGTCCTTTACAGTGGCTGGCAGCAGACCTCCCTCTTTGTTAAATGGAGGTGTCCAGCTGGATGTTATGTCCCATTCATCAGCCCCAGCCGAGCCAGGTTTGATAAATGACCTGAGGCTTTCTGACTCACACACATGTGAACAGCCCAGAGTAAGAGTCCTCTAGTGCTAGTTTCAGACATCCCAAATTAAAAACCAATGACAAAACAACAACGTAAGTTTAAAAAAAAAAAAAGTTCAGGCAACTTGACTAGTTATGAACTTAACGTTATAAACTTTTTTGGGAATTCTGTTGGTTCTAGAGTTTTCCATTTATGTATGTATGTATGTATGTATGTATTTATTTATTTATTTATTTTAAGCTCACAATAAGTTTTCCATATGTCTTCTGTGCTATTCTGTAATTCGTAAGTTATACTGTATAATAACTTTAAAATCTTCACTAAAGCTTTTATATTGATTACATGTGGCATCAAACATTGCAGGACACATCTTGAGGAACTATTTATTTTATATATGAATGTGAATGAGATTTGAGAGAAGAACATCTATAAGTGAATAATGATGAATAAATAGTAAAGCTTTTTGTCGCATTGTATTTTAACATCCCCGTCAAAAAAAAAAAGCACAAAAAATTTGCCATTTGTAGAGTCAACAACATAATTGTGATAAATGATGATAGATTTTCTATTTCTAGGTGAACACTCTCCTTAAATTTAATTTCCTGACTGCAAAAATTTAATAAAATAAAATAAAATAAAATAAAATAAAATAAAATAAAATAAAACAAAAGCTGCATTTGCATATAACATAAAGGGGCTTGCTGTGAATAAAAGGCTTTTGATGGCAGGTTAGTATAAAAATTGTAATGATAACATCTAGATGGCAATCATCCTCAAAAATCAAGATTGACCTAAGATAGCTTTTTTTTTTTTTTTTACAGCATTTTGCTTTCACCAGTGAGTAGGGCTTGATTTGACACATTTGAACTTTGCCTTAAATACCATCATCGTCCACTGCCACTGACCTTGGTTTGCGTGATATTTTAACTTACAAACTGAATGTAGTAAAGGGTAAGGTAAGTTTACGTACCAACAAACTTCACAAATATCTTTCTATTGCAAATACCAGTACATCTGAGATGATCCATGAACTGTCACTATTGTTTCTTTGTCCAAGGTCTTATAAACAGCTACTGTACAATGAAGATGCACCAAACAAAACAGTCAGGGGGTCTGGTTAGCGTCAACAGTTAGACCCTGTTGGTAGATTATGCAGTCAAAAACACAATCTAGGCTCATTGAAAATGTGTCTCTACGTTCATTTTTGCTCCAAAACTCCAAAAGTGTATGCATTCAAACAATTCACTGCCATTTCAGCTGAAATTACCACTAGTGGTGGTAAAAAAAAAAACACTTTTATTCCGTTGCTCAAATTATGATTACGGGGCAGATTATCAATTAATAAATACTTTTTTAACACAGTTCCTTGTGTAATTATGACCTCAAAACCTGTTTACCATAGTGCATGATTTGTGAACTAATATATTTTAATGTTTGCATCACATAACCAGCTCTGTACTGTATTTATAGCTTTTCTGACACAGTAAAACTTGCTTGGTAGCCCACCTGGTACAGCTATGCACTTGCGATGTGGAGCTCTCAGGTCATGAGTTTTGTGAAACATGAGTTACAGTAAAATATCTTAAAGACTTGTATAAGCAAGCAAAAGCATGGTTGGTTTATTTTTATCTCGTGTTTGCTTTTGATAACACTATTGGTAGTAGGATTTGTGTAGGTGGTACCTTTTAACGCCACTCACTGGACATTTAGTTTGGAAAGTGTCGAAAGATGTGCAAGAAACTACGTCATATCATTGTGCAGAAATGCTGCCATAGCCGGTTGCAAAAACCATCTAGTTAGCTATGAAAGCAGAGATTCTTGGCACATTTACTTCTCGAACACAGTCAGAGATGATAGAAGAGCCTTTCTGAATGTAATTCACGTCAACATATTCTCTAGTCGAAGCTTTTGCAAATAATTTTTTGTGGGAGGGGGTGTATCTGTTAGCATTGCCATGAGCGCCAAGCAATTAGCATTAGCTCTTGCTCCTAATTGGACCTGTGTCAGCTAATTATACCTCTGACGCGGGGTATCCTGGGAGGCAGGCTTGCTAATTTCAATAAGGCTCAACAAATACTAGCTTCCCTCTGATGGTCGTATTTTAATTAGAAGCAAGTCCTACACGGAGTGCCTGAGAGAGGGACAGAAAATCAAAGACTTGTACGAAGCAATCTGTGATGCCAACTGGCCACACACACACAAGCATCCCCCCATCTTTTTTCAGACATTTCCACTATTGTGCATGATGTTCAGTTTGTTTAGACGCCGTCACCTCAGAAAGCCATTTTAGCAAATATACAAACTTAAATGATTTGATTTGTTATAACTAATGTATTATAACTTAATCAGTATCCAAACACACAGGTCCTCCATTGTCACGGTTCGTAGGAGGGAAGCGAGGACACGAGGAGATGACTACACAAATTTGACTTTTAATAAAACAAACCAAAGGAGAGGAACACTAACATCGGGAGTACAAACACGGGATGACGTTTAAGACTCGACAAGGAAACAAGAGGCAGACTACACATTTATACTAAACTTAACGAGGGACTAAATTAAACACACCTGAATCAAATAAACAAACACAGGTGACACTAATGAACTCATAATGGAACCAAGAGGACAGGAACATAAACAAACAGGAACATACACGTGATATCCATAGAGTTTCAAAAGAAAGTTTGATAATATGGTGGCAACAGTATTCAAACGATTGGTAAGTAACATGGATTATAGAATGTGGATTATAAGTATTAAAATAATCATTATAAATGTAATTAAATGTGAACATATAAATTAACCATCTCATCCTTATTTTTGTAAATTAATCCCTAAAGTCATTATTCAGCAGTGCATAATTGACCTATCGGTAAGCCCCGCCCCCTTAGTTACTGTTGAGAACTCGGACAAACAAACAGAGTTGCTAACTGTCTTACAAGGACAGCTGTCAGTGTGAAAACCTTGTCCCTATATCTTTTTGATAAATGTTGGACACAGAAGGACCACCATTCAAGTGGGACTTAAATATGCCATCGAGGGATATATAAAATATTTTAAAGGGGTGATATGACATTGCTAAAAAGAACATTGTGTTGTGTATTTGGTGTAATACAATGTGTTTATGCGGTTTAAGGTTAAAAAAACACATTATTTTCCACATAATGTAAATTATTGTTGCTCCTCTATGCCCCGCCTTTCTGAAACGCGTCGATTTTTACAAAGCTCATTGT
>NW_015555762.1:1848602-1849018 GCF_001515605.1 Sinocyclocheilus anshuiensis
TTCTTTATAAAAGTTAAGAGTCAACCACGCCTACCTAAAACGGCTCGTTCTAACACGCCCCCACTTATCTACGTCACATGTGGGAAGATTTGCATAACGCCACCCAAATGTTCACGCAAAGAAAGAAGGCTTAACTTTTATGCTCACTGTAGTATGGTTGCCGCAAGCCCGCCGGCTGCTCCATCGTCGAATCCGCCGGACGCGCCGTTCTCAAGCCGTTCCTCACTCTTGCCCGCCGGCCTCCGCTCACTCAAGACTGCCGTGTGTGACGCTGTGTGTTTCGTTGTGAAAGCGAAACTACGCCTCGGGTTATAATGTTTTTGTCTCGTCACTCCGGACGGGACACGGCATCACAGTATGGTGAGGGGCGTAACATTTCTGTCACACGCTTGAGGTATTCAGTCAATCACAATGCA
>NW_015555762.1:1849315-1849723 GCF_001515605.1 Sinocyclocheilus anshuiensis
CACCTCGCTTTTTCAGACCGATGAGCTTTGTAAAAATCGACGCGTTTCAAAAAGGCGGGGCATAGAGGAAAAACAATAATGTACAGTATGTGGAAAATAATGTTTGTTTTTTTTTTACCTTAAACTGCATAAACACATTGTATTACACCAAATACACAACACAATGTTCTTTTCGTGAACATTTTCCGTGAAATAGGTCTTGTGACAGCAGCCTAATAAAGCTGTGCCGTCATTAAGGTTAATCAAACAACAAAAACAGAGAAAATCCCTCACTGCTCTTGACTAAATAATGTTTTGTTGAATAACTTTTAATGTTAATTTACAGTTTATTAAATTTCTGTAGCCTATTTAAAACACGTTCATAATTTAGAAAATGTAGTTAATACTTGCATCATTAATGATTTATTT
>NW_015555762.1:1849917-1855422 GCF_001515605.1 Sinocyclocheilus anshuiensis
TCCGTGAAATAGGTCTTGTGACAGCAGCCTAGCTGTGCCGTCTTTTATTAATGTTAATCAAACAACAAAACATACTGCTCTTGACTAAATAATGTTTTGTTGAATAACTTTTAATGTTAATTTACAGTTTATTAAATTTATGTAGCCTATTTAAAACACGTTCATATTTTAGAAAATGTAGTTAATATTTGCATCATTAATGATTTATTTTATCCACCCGCGACCCACCCGACACCCGCAACGCCCACGATAACTGCCATCGGCACATCACTAGTGTGTGTGTGTGTGTGTGTGCTTTGTTATTTATTTTCCTATGTCCTCTGTTTTTACTTACTATAATGTGTTTTAGTGGGATTTTTTTGTTTGTTTGTTTGTTTTTTTTTGTTTTTTTAATTTGTTGAATATGTTTTGACTGTTTTTTGAAGAGAAACATTGACTGAGCTGACTGTTAGCATGATTCTATGACAGCCTCTGGTTATTCTTGTCCTTCTTAAAGTCCAAGCCCTTCATGGCAACTATCCTGAATTGAGAAACAAAAATATAAGCCCATGCCATGTTTTTCAGGGCCCTCAAAAATGCTCACTGGCGAAAAATTATACTATAAAGTGACATGTTTGACAAGCAACTGTATTTACGTGAATATGATCTACAATACACACACACAGATGTGAATATGATCTACAATACACACACAGACACAAACATAAATGTAAATGACTTATGAATGGCTGTCAATGGTGAAAGATGCGTTTTGGGTCCACATGGTGTAGTTATGACATCTTGGACGTCTTAAGCCAGTGTTTCTCAACTTGGGGGCCTCAGAAGACTTCCAAGAGAGCCTCAAGATAACTTAAAATGATTTTAAACCACTGTGTTAAGCTGATTTGATTTAATATTTCCAGCAGTGCATCAAAGTATCATATGAGATTTATGGTTGTAATAATAATATAGGCTACAGAGTCTCACTGACATATTGTATATGTGAACATATGTCTGTGAAAAAGAGTCCTCTCTGTTAAGGTTGACAGTCTAGTCATTTACCACACCACTGTTTTTTTTTTTTCCTGAGAAGTTCAAAAATTGCCTTCTTTTTTTTTTTCTGGTGTGAGAGAGAGAGAGAGAGAGAGAGAGAGAGAGAGAGAGAGAGAGATAGAGAGAGAGAGAGAGAGAGAGAGAGAGAGAGAGAGAGAGAGAGAGAGAGAGAGAGAGAGAGAGAGAGAGAGAGAGAGAGAGAGAGAGAGAGAATTAGAATTTTGAAAAAATACTTTATTACAATTTTTCACATAAAACACGTTTTCAACAAACCTTTTATACCACAAGGAAAACAAAACAAAACAAAACAAATCCCTTTTTTACATTAGTAAAAGAGAAAAAAATATTTTTCCTTTTTTTGTTAAAAACTAGAACACAAGCTTTATAAAAAGATTTTCCAGTACTTGAAAAAAATTTAAGACATAGGGATGTTCCAGAGCTTAGAAACATTCCTGAAACATCATCTAAAACAGGTAAAAGAAAAAAATCAGATAAAACATCTCTTTCATTAGGCACATTTTTGCTTTCACAGTAGTCCAATAAAAGTTTCAGTCTATAAAACTTTTACTAAAACCAAAAGCTTTTAGTGTTTCCCGTAGGTACATATGTTCAACCCTGTCGAATGCTTTTACTTGGTCTAGCAAAATCAATCCAATGTCACTATTTGATAACCTAGAGACATCATAGATATCCCTAATAAGGGAAATATTATCAAAAATGGACCTTTTGGGGACACAGTAGGTTTGGTCCGGATGGATCACCTTATTCATAACTTTTGATAGTCTGTTTGTTAAAATCTTGGAAAGAAGTTTATAGTCACTTAATATTATATTTGATCAATCTGTTTACCTTCTCACTGATACATTGGAATATATTTAATCAGAACACTTATCCAAACCTTTTTTTTTCCCCCCAAGAAAGCCTTGCATACAAGATGCAAGTGTGGAACATAATGTTGTAATTGTAATTGGCATACAATCTCAGAGTGCACCAGATAAATCAATTGATCAATCATTCAAAATAGCTCAGTTATAAATAAGGGAGATGACCACAAAATGTTGTCACCTGAATGACTGTTCTTGTTGGCATATGAAAGCAATGGATCCAAACCTATATGAGGAAATTCTAAATTACAAAACTCGAGGTGTTTATCCATTTGTCATAAAAAGGAGCAGAAATATTTCATTTGCAGATGTTCCTCCAGTTTCCAAGTTGATGGTAAGCAAACTACTTTAAGTGATTATGGTAACATCAGAGGCAAAACAGGTGTAAATATTTCATCAATGATTATTCCTCGCGCAACCACCTCGTTTGCTCTTTCCATCGTATTCAAAAAAATCACGGTCGCGTTATTCATTCTGGATGCAGAGAGAATATTTTGATGGCTAACAACTTCTCCTACACCCAGACAGCAAGCCTCCACACTCGCCACGGATACTATCCTGACTCCGTGACGCCGTGTGAGAAAATCAAGCCCATTCCCACCCTGAGCTGCCATGCTTTCTAAGAAAGCAGGCAGCACGAACAAAACACACACAAGATAAATACTAAATCAAATAAACAAACTTAGAAGTAAAAAAAAAAAAAGGAAACACACAAAAAAGCAAATACACGCGCTCACACTCACTAAGCTCTCACACACGCTCCACAAACGCATGCGCACAGAGAGAGAGAGACTCAGTGATTTGCCTCACTCTTACTCGAGGAAACTTCCCAAGGCAGCACACTATATTTTCGAACAGAGCAGAAGTCTGAGAGAAAAGCAGACAATAATCTCACACTCATTGTTGCCCCCTGCTGCCCTAAGAAATACTGAAACAAATACAACTGATCAAATTATTCTTTTGCACTGCATATGACTATTAACTCACTATAACTCACATGTTGTTATTAAAGAAAAAAATACATTTCTTCTTTATGAAGCAGAGAAGAAAGAAAGTCTAAGAAAGATGGTTTTGGAACAACATAACATGAGGGTGAGTAAGCCTGTCTTGCATATAGATATAAATATAAAAATAAATAAATAAATAAATATATATATATACTATTTGGTCACTGTACCCAACATAGGTGTATATAGCATACTGGTAAAATCCTATGTAGCCTGAATCCTGAAAATTGCATTAAATTAGCCAATTAGAGATTGCAATTTTGGCAAATGCTTGGAAATCTTGTGTAAAATGTGTTGTAGCCTGGAATATTTAGTGTGCATACTCATTGTGTCTCTGTGTGTTGGAGATTTGATAAAAAAAAAAAAAAACGAATCATTCCTGTGGTAGAAAACGTTGTGGCACCAAGATAGGCTACTATGAAGGGGGGCCCTTTGGTTTGCTATAGCCCCAGGGCCCTATGTCTTCTTAATCCGGGCCTCTATTTTGGTGCACTGAGCTTTTCTTCCACTCTGACAAGTCCGTCAGTCCCTGCCACTGAAAAACAGCCCCATAGCATGAGGTTGCTACCAGCACACCTGAGATGAATTTCAACTGTCCCAGATAAGGGTATGAATACTTAAGCAATGGAATCATTTAAGTTTTTTATTTTTAATAAATTGGCAAAGATGTTGAAAACCAGTTTTTTGCTTTGCCATTATGGTGTATGGAGTGTAGACTGATGTAGGAAAAAAAGTATTTTAAAGCAGTTTAACATAAGGCAGCAACATAACAAAATGTGAAAAACTGAAGGGGTATGAATACTTTTGCAGTGTGTATACTGTGTATACACAGTATATACTGTGTATATGTGCACTGTGTGTATACCATTAGTGGTGTGTGATATGACCAAAATCTTATTACATGACAAGTGATTTTATGTCACTAAGATATACTGTATATCACAATACAGGTATTGTTGTTAAGACCGGCGATTTAAATTACAAACATCAGAACATATACTACATAAGAAATATACCAATGAAATAAACAATCTTTCTCACGTCCTCACATTCATTACAGAGGCCTTAAGGGGACGTGATGGAGAAAGAAAAAAGAGAAATGCTTTTGCATTCAGATGCCAAACTTTTGATTTCATTCACAAATGTATTATGTTACCCAAGGGAGCTCTGCATTCTCTCACAAAACATTTGCATTCTCTTACAAAACATTTGTGTTGCGTATATGTGAATACTTTTCAAGACAGACATTTTGACATAGTTTTGAATTCTGTTCTCTTTTGTCGCTTGAGCTCTCAAATGCACACAAATTGTAAATATGTAAATATATTCACAAAATGAAGGACTACTTAAAGTTATTGATGATAAAGAAACATGCATAAATGAAAAAAAAGTGCAGGATCTGTGCTTGTGTTATAAAGTGTCTTGTTTCAAAGCCTGCTCTCTGCAGAGGTCACATTTGTTGGATAGAAATGCAGTATACACAATAGAGCAAAATCTGTATCAATAGCCATATCAGAGTTCATTTCCAGCCCAGTTCCAACCCTGTTCGATCACACATGTAATTATCAATTGCTTTTGAAGATCTTAATGATCTTTAAATCAGATCATTATTTTTGTGTATGAAGGGATTTTTGTGTATGAAAATTTTTGTGTATGAAGGGATTTAAACAAATCCTCCCCTCATCTGTGTCCTGCCTAACAATTCTGGACGGAGTAACTTTCCTTTTTAAGAAGGCCCTCTGTGACTGTGTTAGTGACCCCTCACTCTTTGACTCAAAAGATGGAGAGACACACTGAGAGAAGTGTTGGTGCAGTACGGGTGAATTTCTCTTCACCTCACTAGAAACAGAATGTCAAATAATGGGTCTCTTCAGCAAGGAAGGGCACTAGAGATCTTATAAGGAAGTGTCTGCAATAGATGCCTCTCCAGTGGAATATTAATATTGTTAAATGCATTTTAAGAATTCAAAAATATCATTTGTTTTTCGTCCATTCTTTATTAATAAATAATTTATTTGTTTATTCCAATTACCCTAACCCCAGCAAGACATTTATGGGAGACTGTCCGTCAGTTCGTCAGTCCCTGCCACTGAAAAACAGCCCCATAGCATGAGGCTGCTACCAGCACACTTTACTTTTGGGATGGTACTCTGTAGGTGATGAGCTGAGCAGTGCCTGGTTTCATTCAAACATTATTCTTGGAATTGAAGCTCATCAGACCAGGGAATCTTGTTTCTCACAGAAACAAGGGTCCTTTCGGTGCTTTTTTGCAAATTACAAGTGTGTTTTCATGTGTCTTCACTGAGGAGAGGATTGAGTCTTGCTACATCGCCATGTAGCCCAGATCGTGGAGTGTTGCAGTGATGTTTGTCCTTCTCCTATCTCCACATTTGATTATGGAGCTCAACTAGAGTGACCATCAGGATCTTGGTCACCACTCTAACCAAAGTCCTTATCCATCATTTGCTCAATCTGGCCCGGAGGCCAGCTCTAGGAAGAGTCCTGGTTGTTCCAAACTTCTTCCATTATGGATAATGGAGGCTACATTCTTCTGTGAACCTTCCATGCAGCAGAATTTTTTT
>NW_015555762.1:1862399-1895314 GCF_001515605.1 Sinocyclocheilus anshuiensis
TTTTATAAAGGTTTACTAATACTATAGTTAACTCTGGATTCAAGAATTAGCTTTTCATTAGGGCAACTAAGGAGAATTTAATTGCAGAAAAATATGTAATTAATTCAATAATTAAGAGCCTGCAATATAATGGAATATTAATATTGTTAAATGCATTTTAAGAATTCAAAAATATCATTTGTTTTTCGTCCGTTCTTTATTAATAAATAATTTATTTGTTTATTCCAATTGCTCTAACCCCAGCAAGACATTCATGCCAGACTGTGTGGGCCAGATGGACCCTGACTGAATTTTAGCACCAGTCCAGCCCTGATGATTCTCCTCTTCTAGGGCCAGAAAGAAGACCTTCTAATAATACAACTATTTACCGTAAACTCCTTAAGGGAGCTGTGTATGCTCAAAAGTTGTTGCTGCTTCTGGAAACCTGTTTTCTTTGGCTTCATATATCTGGTGTTATTGTATTTATTCTTTTAATGTGTTGTAGCCTGGAATATTTAGTGTGCATACTCATTGTGTCTCTGTGTGTTGGAGATTTGATAAAAAAAAAAAAAAACGAATCATTCCTGTGGTAGAAAACGTTGTGGCACCAAGATAGGCTACTATGAAGGGGGGCCCTTTGGTTTGCTATAGCCCCAGGGCCCTATGTCTTCTTAATCCGGGCCTCTATTTTGGTGCACTGAGCTTTTCTTCCACTCTGACAAGTCCGTCAGTCCCTGCCACTGAAAAACAGCCCCATAGCATGAGGTTGCTACCAGCACACCTGAGATGAATTTCAACTGTCCCAGATAAGGGTATGAATACTTAAGCAATGGAATCATTTAAGTTTTTTATTTTTAATAAATTGGCAAAGATGTTGAAAACCAGTTTTTTGCTTTGCCATTATGGTGTATGGAGTGTAGACTGATGTAGGAAAAAAAGTATTTTAAAGCAGTTTAACATAAGGCAGCAACATAACAAAATGTGAAAAACTGAAGGGGTATGAATACTTTTGCAGTGTGTATACTGTGTATACACAGTATATACTGTGTATATGTGCACTGTGTGTATACCATTAGTGGTGTGTGATATGACCAAAATCTTATTACATGACAAGTGATTTTATGTCACTAAGATATACTGTATATCACAATACAGGTATTGTTGTTAAGACCGGCGATTTAAATTACAAACATCAGAACATATACTACATAAGAAATATACCAATGAAATAAACAATCTTTCTCACGTCCTCACATTCATTACAGAGGCCTTAAGGGGACGTGATGGAGAAAGAAAAAAGAGAAATGCTTTTGCATTCAGATGCCAAACTTTTGATTTCATTCACAAATGTATTATGTTACCCAAGGGAGCTCTGCATTCTCTCACAAAACATTTGCATTCTCTTACAAAACATTTGTGTTGCGTATATGTGAATACTTTTCAAGACAGACATTTTGACATAGTTTTGAATTCTGTTCTCTTTTGTCGCTTGAGCTCTCAAATGCACACAAATTGTAAATATGTAAATATATTCACAAAATGAAGGACTACTTAAAGTTATTGATGATAAAGAAACATGCATAAATGAAAAAAAAGTGCAGGATCTGTGCTTGTGTTATAAAGTGTCTTGTTTCAAAGCCTGCTCTCTGCAGAGGTCACATTTGTTGGATAGAAATGCAGTATACACAATAGAGCAAAATCTGTATCAATAGCCATATCAGAGTTCATTTCCAGCCCAGTTCCAACCCTGTTCGATCACACATGTAATTATCGATTGCTTTTGAAGATCTTAATGATCTTTAAATCAGATCATTATTTTTGTGTATGAAGGGATTTTTGTGTATGAAAATTTTTGTGTATGAAGGGATTTAAACAAATCCTCCCCTCATCTGTGTCCTGCCTAACAATTCTGGACGGAGTAACTTTCCTTTTTAAGAAGGCCCTCTGTGACTGTGTTAGTGACCCCTCACTCTTTGACTCAAAAGATGGAGAGACACACTGAGAGAAGTGTTGGTGCAGTACGGGTGAATTTCTCTTCACCTCACTAGAAACAGAATGTCAAATAATGGGTCTCTTCAGCAAGGAAGGGCACTAGAGATCTTATAAGGAAGTGTCTGCAATAGATGCCTCTCCAGTGGAATATTAATATTGTTAAATGCATTTTAAGAATTCAAAAATATCATTTGTTTTTCGTCCATTCTTTATTAATAAATAATTTATTTGTTTATTCCAATTACCCTAACCCCAGCAAGACATTTATGGGAGACTGTCCGTCAGTTCGTCAGTCCCTGCCACTGAAAAACAGCCCCATAGCATGAGGCTGCTACCAGCACACTTTACTTTTGGGATGGTACTCTGTAGGTGATGAGCTGAGCAGTGCCTGGTTTCATTCAAACATTATTCTTGGAATTGAAGCTCATCAGACCAGGGAATCTTGTTTCTCACAGAAACAAGGGTCCTTTCGGTGCTTTTTTGCAAATTACAAGTGTGTTTTCATGTGTCTTCACTGAGGAGAGGATTGAGTCTTGCTACATCGCCATGTAGCCCAGATCGTGGAGTGTTGCAGTGATGTTTGTCCTTCTCCTATCTCCACATTTGATTATGGAGCTCAACTAGAGTGACCATCAGGATCTTGGTCACCACTCTAACCAAAGTCCTTCTCCATCAATTGCTCAGTTTGGCCAGGAGGCCAGCTTTTTTGACCTCAGGGCTTGGTTTTTGCTCTGATATGTATTTTCAGCTGTTAGACCATTTATTAAGACGTGTGTGCCTTTCCAAATCATACCCATTCAATTGTATTTGCCACAGGTTAACTTCACTCAAAGTGTAATAGCATCTACAAGCAATATAAATGGAGCATAGCGATAGTTCTGGCAGGCCATGTTAGTCAAGCTCGCATCAGCTGACACTCAACTGATCCACGTCTACCTATAGGATCACGACACCAGTCTTAATTCACTTCATAAGGTCCCTTCAGTCATTATTTAGCAGCTATCGCTTCGCTCAGGTACTAATCACCCACCTCCATTCCCAGCTCCTCCTCTCGTCCAGTCAGGACTTGGCAGTGAATATATCATTGAGTCAGACCACTGAATCATGTTGTTAAATAATCATGTAGAACATTAATGGTATCTGCTACATATATCATTGATGTTGGTTCTGTTCTGTTACCCTAGGGGGGGTATTCTGCTCTCCCTGCTCCTATCCATGCTAGGCTGTGTGGATGGGCAGGGAGTGTTTGCCCAGAACAGGACCATTCCCCCAACCTAAAATGTATGCTAATCGTAAGTTATATTGACGATAGTGGTCCTGACAGAAATGCTCCTGAGATAAATTTCAACTGTCCCAGATATGGGTATGAGTACTTAAGCAGTGGAATCATTTAAGTTTTTTTTATTTTTAATAAATTGGCAAAGATGTTGAAAACCTGTTTTTTGCTTTGCCATTATGGTGTATGGAGTGTAGACTGATGTGGGAAAAAAAGTATTTTAAAGCAGTTTAACATAAGGCAGCAACATAACAAAATGTGAAAAGAATGAAGGGGTATGAATACTTTTGCAGTGTGTATACTGTGTATATGTGCACTGTGTCTATACCATTAGTGGTGTGTGATATGACCAAAATCATATTACATGACAAGTAATTTTATGTCACTATAAAGATATAAATCATAATACAGGTATTGTTTTTAAGACCGGTGATTTAAATTACAAACATAAGAACATATACTACATAAGAAATATACCAATGAAATAAACATTGAAAAAAACATTCTCTTTTGTCGCTTGAGCTGTCAAATACACACAAATTTAAATATGTAAATATATTCACAAAACGAAGGACTACTTAAAGTTATTGATGATAAACAAACATGCATAAATTAGAAAAACAGTGCAGGATCTGTGCTTGTGTTATAAAGTGTCTTGTTTCAAAGCCTGCTCTCTGCAGAGGTCACATTTGTTGGATAGAAATGCAGTATACACAATAGAGCAAAATCTGTATCAATAGCCATATCAGAGTTCATTTCCAGCCCAGTTCCAACCCTGTTCGTTCACACATGTAATTATCGATTGCTTTTGAAGATCTTAATGATCTTTAAATCAGATCATTATTTTTGTGTATGAAGGGATTTTTGTGTATGAAAAAGTTTGTGTATGAAGGGATTTAAACAAACCCTCCCCTCATCTGTGTCCTGCCTAACAATTCTGGATGGAGTAACTTTCCTTTTTAAGAAGGCCCTCTGTGACTGTGTTAGTGACCCCTCACTCTTTGACTCAAAAGATGGAGAGACACACTGAGAGAAGTGTTGGTGCAGTACGGGTGAATTTCTCTTCACCTCACTAGAAACAGAATGTCAAATAATGGGTCTCTTCAGCAAGGAAGGGCACTAGAGATCTTATAAGGAAGTGTCTGCAATAGATGCCTCTCCAGTGCTCTGTCAGTGTGACTGTAGAGTAAAAAATGAAAGGGTAGCGCATCTCACGCCCCATTAAATCGTCATTCTCTCTGTGAGACAGGAATAACTCAACAGGGCATGTAAAAATCCTTTAGGTTATTTTCCATTAGTGTGCTATGAAGTCACTGAATTTTCTATATGTTTAGTATCTTCAGGCTTTTTTTTATTATTATTTGAAATTGTGATAACTTGCAAGATCAGTTTCACCTACACTGAAATAAAAATCAAAGTTAAAATGTAAAATGTTGAAGTTAAAAAACTGCAATTAAAACATACTCCAATAAACTTTTTTTTTTTTTTTTACATTAATTATAGGCTGTAAATATAATGTATGTATTACGTCTTAAAGATATTCACCCAAAAATAAATATTCATTAAAAACCCCTATGACTTTAACTCATCTTTGGAACACAAATGAAGATATATTTCTCTCATCATTTTTGTCCATCCATTGAAGGTCTATGTAATCAACATTTTCAAGCTTCAAAAAGGCAAAAAGTGTATATGAATGTATTAAAAAATGATGAGACTGTCTTTTGCACAGTGATATTTCCTGTGAGATATATACTGTAACTAGAAGAGGTTGGGATACCTGCAAGCTTTATAATATTCTGATGCTTCTATCACAGTGAAAGAGACAATAACTTTAGGAAAGAAAGACCTTGAGCTCCATTCACAATGAAGCCAAAATGGCTGTAAGTCCCCTTTTTTACTTATAAAGCGCTTAGGTTCACATATGGTTCAGGTTGGAAGCACCTACTGCATTAAAACCCTGCAGAAAGCTTGGCAGAGAATCATCTTTGACTCCAGAAAAAAATGCTCTGCTGTTTAGAATAACAACTGCTGAATATAACAACCAGCAAGACAGGTCAAAGGTCAAAGGTCACAGCCCTGAACCACTGCTATCAGAACATGCAAATCTGAGCAGACATGTTGTGTCAACAGGAGCTCTTTAACTGTGAATGTAGGAATTCAGGTGTACATAACAACCTTGTATAGCTAGCCGGCTCTTATTTTATAAAAACAGTTGCACATATACAGTAATCCTTTATATACACACCAGTTTTATCTTTTATGATGTTATACAGAATGCAAAGCAAAATAACCTTTTATTTGACATACATCAAAGATCCTTCAAATTATCTTATAACCTTTGTGCATAAAGAAGCAAGAAAAATGTTTCTTATATCACACATGCTTGAGGGTTTTTTCATTCAGTCTTAACAATCCTGTTTACAACAACGTGTTTTTAATTTTATGCTTAAACGTTCACTCCATGTTGGAGTTTATTGTTTAGTGATGTGTTGAATAGGTTTTTGTTTAGCAGTGTGCTGAAGACTTCATTGTTTCAGCAGCGTGAGGCTAATTAATCACTCGGCTTTATCAGAATAACAAATTTACACTTTTCAGCAACGCTGCCAGAAAACAAAGCGGATGGGGTCATTTCAGACAGCTTCCTGTTACAGCACTTGTCTAAAACCTTAAATGAATCCTTCAGAATGGAAATGCCTGCAGGTTATTAGGAAAATAATGGGTTTTCAAAAGTAGCTCGCTATAAAGAAGACTCATATGCATGTCAGATCTGACTTGCTTATGATACAGTAATTTTAAAAAGTTATTTTATGATTAATTTTAACTGTACAGCACCTGTTGATTCCTTCTGGTAAAGAAATTATACACTTTAACATCTATTTCGATTACAAGGAACAGTTGATGGAAACAGTGGTAGAAAAGGGTCTTGAATGAAAGAATAAATAAAATGAAATAGGAAAATCTGTTTGAGTCTTCATATATTAAAAATAAGAAACTACTATGAAAAAATCACATCCCCAAATGATTGAGAATTTGAGAGCCCAAAGTGCCAGTATGTACGAAGTGTCACTACAAACACTCTGTCGTCTCCACTTTTTTAGTAGTTTATTATTTTGCTATTTTTTTCCCTGTATCTTTTGTCTTAGTCATCCTAAGGTTATCTTTCGAAATTTCATTTGGATCTACATCTGAACAGAGTCTGTAGGTCCAGCTGTGATGGTATTCATAGTTCATTTTGTTGCTGTACTCTCATGTTATTCTTTTCCTTTAGTTCTTTTTTTCCTGCAGTACAGGAACATTTCCTACATTCCATGTTCCGTTGTGTTGTATTGGACAATTTAACACTTTTACTGAAGGGATTCACATTTAGAAATCTCCTGCAAGTGTTAACACCATGAGGATTGGGCAGCACAGCATCCTCTGGAGGATGTGCAGGTGAGAGTTCAAGGCAAATGCAGCATTCGTGATTCAGTTTCAGTGTTTGACTTTGATTTGTCATGTTCAAAGTCAGGTTCACATGTGCTCTTGTGAATCAGACTGCTAGGTGTGAATTGGTTTCGTTGAGTCAAACATTACCTTAGCAGGTATGTAAAGTGTTAAAATGATTACGTCGAATGTGTCTTAGGGTAATTTAATACTTGAAAGACACGTTTAATTTCAATTTGACAACAAAGGAAACATTGTCTCTACGCTGCTTGAACACAGCTTAGATAAAAGTTGAGCAATCATTGCAAATGTTTGCGTCACAATATTATCAAAATGCTTGAAAACAATTAATTTGCAGAAAATAATTCCCTAATCCTTACATCCCTAATCCTACCCACTACCCAATACCTAAACTTAACAACTGCCTTACTAACTAAGCACCAAATTAGGAGTTTATTGAAGAAATATCGTAGTTAATGGTTTCTTAATAAAGAGAACTGGACCTTAAAATAAAGTGTGGCCAAAATAATTCAGAAAAAAGCAGATCGACTTTTGAAATCTCATTCTCACTTTAATTCCACAACCCTAATGGCAACCAGATATAACTAGACATTATATTTTATTTACTTATTTACTTAACATGAAATAAAGGAGGAAAAGAATGTGTATATATATTATGTCTTGCTGTTCTGCGCCTAATGTTAAAGGCAGAGAAACTAAATGAAAATCACACTGCTTCACAATCCCAAAGACACAATACAACCTCATCACTATCAAACCACCAAAAACACTTGTTCTCATCAGAACTGTGCTTTTTGGGTCAGTGATCCTTGGAATTTGCTCATGGATCATGTCTGAAAATGCATTAGTGTGCAGCCTGGAAAACATTTCTACATCTCAGCTGCACTTAATAATTTTGTCTTCCTGATGTGTGAGAATCAGCCTTGACTGTGGAAAATGGAAAACTTTATATTCTGCCTGAGAATTATTCATGTCTGCAGAGATACAGAGAGCAAACAACTGCATTTGTCTCCTCTTCATCTAAATAACACTTTGTTTAACAGGAAAGGGGGACTGGCTTTCCCCCTGCAGAGCATCCTGCTTTACTGTATGAAATACATGACACATGTGCTTTCTAGTACAGACAGACAACTTAGTTTAGCACCAAAGTGTTAAAGTGTGGCTAAGGAGAAAGGCATTTAAAAGGGTATAATATATGTTGCATAATTTCTATTAATTGCACTGTCTAAGTTATAATATTAATAATATTCAAGAATCAGCAGAAAACTCATCCCCTCCAGGATTACTTAACTTAAAAAAAAATAAAATAAATAAATCTTAATTTCTTAAAGGGATAGTTCACCCCAAAATGAAAATATTATGTCATAATTCACTCACCATCTACTTGTTTAACCTGTATGAGTTTATTTCTTCTGTTAAACACAAAGTAAGATATTTTGTAACCAAACAGCTGACGGTAGCTATTGGTTTTGGTTACAATTTAACTGTTTGGTTACCAACATTCTTCAAAATATATTTTCTGTGCTGAACAGAAGAAAAAGACAAACAGAAAAACAGAAGGAAAAAACTCACATGGGTTTGGAACAGAGCATGTGGGCGAAGAGGAGCGGTGTGACGCTCCACTACATTTTCCGCTCTATGGACGTGCGCTCCACTCAGTCGCTCTAACCGCCCAGGCTAATCAATATGAATCTGTACTAACTTTAACAGTCTCCCCGCACTCCCTCTCAGTTTCTTCTCCCTGCTCATTCTTAACTTAGATTTTTACTTATATTATATATAATTATATTTATGTATAAGGCTTGCAACTTCGTTGAAACAATATCTGAACTCCACAACTGCTCTACTATTCTCGATCTCTACAGATTCTCGATCTCGAACAAGCAAATCACCAAACGGCATTCTGGGTTGAGCGAGTGGCGCTGAGCGTATTGAGCGAGCGGAGCGGAATCTTCAGAAAGGCGCTCTGCGCTCTTAAGGAAATATTACCACTCTGCTCCGCTCACATGCTCTGGTTTGGAACAACGTGAGGGTGGGTAAATGATGACAGAACTTTCATTTTTGGGTGAACTATCCCTTTAATTCCTTCCTGTTTATCTTGATGTTTAAAAGTTTGTATTTTTAGCACTTCTTGTACTTTTGCCTACACTGAAAATGTATTGCCTGTTGTATTCCTTATTTGTGAGTCGCTTTAGATAAGACCATCTGCTAAACGAATAAATGCAAATGCGTTAAACATGGTAAGTCAATTATTCGCAAATTACTATATAACAACCAGTCTTGAAATATATAATTTGGTTCTATAATAAGTACATGTACTAAATATTAAGAAAATAATATGGAATATAAATAAATGCATTCATTTAGTACCACGGTAGCTATATCAGATTCCATCACTGAAAAATGGCACTGCCACTTTACTGTTTTTTAAGGATAGAGTTCTAAATGTAATGGAATAATCTAAATGTGTGGCTGTACTCAGATGCACAGGACAGTAGTCTGGCAGCAATGGCCCATGGCTGTCTGAGCCAGCAGCAGCATTTCATGCTCCAGTGCCTTATAGGTGAGACAAATGAGGGTGACATTGAACCGAATTGTCCACAAAATCTCACTCATTCGAAGGTAAGGTGCGAGTTTCGGTTTGTAGAGGCCAAATCTGTGAGAATCAATTCTTCTCAGCCTCACTACAGATATGACACCCCTAATCTTTGTTTATTATTCTAACATCTCTTTTAGAAATGAATTTATGCCAACTTGAGGGAACATCTAAGCAAAAAGAGAAGTTGTCTTTGCTTAATGTAAGCACTGTAATCTGTGTGGGGACATCTTTTGCCCTAACATGAAATTCCCAATGACGTAAATTCTGGGAAAATTCGCAGAACAATGGTAAATGTGACTGCACCTTTAGTCTTTTATCGCAGAAACACTGAATGATCAATAATGTTTCATGCACCACAAGCCCATAATTCTGAAATTTCTGTTTAATATGAAAAATATGCTATTTATCTCATGTAAGTTTGTAGAATAGTTTTATTCATAATTGGGGTTCATATGTCCCAATATAATACATATACATGTATGTTTATATAACATATAATACAGCATTCAAAACCAATGTTTATTTCATAATGTGATGCAGTTTTTATTGTTTTATTAAACAAAAAACAAAACAAGGTGGGGCGTGATTTCATTCATCAGGAATTGATTGGATCATGAATTGATTGTAAAGTGGGCGTTGCCAGAATGAAGCCAGACCTGAAACTGAGTTTGCATTAGCTTGTGAAGGACTATTCCCCATTTTAAACACCCAACACACATTTGTGAGGAGTCTTTTTGTCCAGAACGTGGAGGCTGAAGGTCAAGTTCACCCTCGAGCGTCTCAGCGTATCCCAATGGCCACGCTTCTTTTTAAAATCGTTATTTGCTATTATTGCCATAACCTTTGGACTCAGAAATGAAGAGGATGTGTACGCTGAAAATACAAGACTGCTGAAGTGCTGAGCAGATGGAGACAAGCATAAGCTCAGTGACAGAATCAGTGTTTCGAAAACAGACAGATGGAACGTCAAGTCCTAGTGAATAAATACAGAGACTGCTGTCATATTTATAGAATAGATGTGTGAATATTCAATCGGTGTAGATGTGGGTTTCATTGCTGTACAACACCAGCTTTGAAACATATTCTTTTACAAAAGGCCTCAAGTTATCAAGATTAGTAAGTGATTACATCACACCAGTCTCATGTTAACATGTATAATATGTAGGTCTTGTGGCTATACTTTAAAAAAGTGTGTATTTTAACATGAACAAACTGATGACATTTCTTGCCCCCAAAAATCTCTACTGTAAGTACAATAGTGCAAACATTATTATTATTATTATTATTATTATTATTATTATTTTAGTTTTTACAAACTGATGGACGAGTGAAATTGATTTTGTGTCTCTTATATATTTTATTTTAAGTTGTAATGAACCAAGAACTATATGGACCCTTTTTTACTTTCTAAATAATTATCCCCATGCATGATTCATCAATGCAGTTTACAGATGTAGGAATAGTTTCTTACAAAATGAAAATTAATTGAGTATTGGGAAATACATTTGTCTACATATTTACAACATAAGGAACATTGCTGGCCTCAAAAAATTACATCACTACTTAACAACAGTGCTGCTTTTTTCCCCATCTCAGCAAGCAAGACACTAATTTTCAACTATATATTTATCGTATGCCTTTGAAGACAATAGCTGTCCAGAGAAAAACATATTAGCATGCTGTGGAGAGTCATTAATTAGTTTAATAAGTAATTACTGGAGTGTAGAACACATTTTCTGTCCAGACACATTAGGTTTTAAAAACCCAGAGTCATTGGTGGTTTGTAATGAGTGCAGCTTTGGCTTAATGGATAATTTACATGGAATATGGCATGATTGGGATAGATGCATAAATTACTATGGAATCCAATTTAGGCTCTGCATATTTACACTAGGCCTACACATTACGTGGTTTAAAAGTGTAGCCTAGTCTACAGCTTTTTATTTCTACATATACATTCATAATTATTATATATGTAAAACCACCAGAAATAAACCTGCCAGTTTGTAGGCTAACATATTTTACACAATCACTTACATATTCCCTTTGTCTTAGTCTTTTCCCCTTGATTGAGATCCATGTCCAGTTAATATTCTTCTATGTCTTCAAGTCTACTCGGAATAATTTATCCACATCTCATAAACAGCATCCAACGGACTGTACACATTCAATACATCTGATATATAATATAATTATGACAGTGTTAACACCCCATAAAGATTTCTGATGTCATAGTAAGTAGCTTTTATTTTTAAATGTATTGATGTGTTTAGCGTTATTTCGGGAGATCGCGTAAAGCAGTGTTACTGCGTATGTCTTCAAACGGAGCTGAGAAACCCAGGCGGGACTACCCGTTTACAGGTATGAAATACAAAAAAAAAGATATTCTGCAAAACGTAAAAATATTACTTAATATCGTACAAATGTTGAAGTATTAAAAAAAAAACTTGAAGTCTTTTGTGTGATACTAATACAAATCTGGTCAGTTTCCGTTTACTCCCAAAGCTTTAGATTTAATGAATGAAGGTTCGAGGTACGATTGAATGTTATTTTGATGTAGTAATGTGTTTATTAATGCGAGGTTTGAATGACTGAGTATTCGGAGCTGGTGTTCTCAATTTGGCACACTTTATTTCTTTTTTTTTTCCAGTCACATGATGCTGTACCCAGAGCAGTGTAAAATACAGGTGTATAACATTAGGCCCATTATGGTATGGAAAATTAAGGATATGAATTCCATTAGCTATTTTGGGTAAAATAAGACAATTTTTGGCTCCAGATATGTATTTTATCTTCAGCTATACATATTGTCATTTGTATTGTTGCAGTTTATAAATTAATTGAAATATTGTAGTTAAATGAATGAACGAAATGTGATGAATTGGGCATTTAGATCAAAAACAAATCTGTTAATTCCAAGATAAATAGATAACACCTATCATTCATCGACCTCAAATATGGGGTTTAATTTTAAAGATGTATTCAGTAGCAACTTTACATGGCTGCTCAATCTAATGTTAACATAGAGAAATGTGCGCTATTGAAGTGTCTGTGCAGAGTGTGTCTGAACAGTAGCGCTCGCTGCAGGACAGATGGAGGCGTTGGTGTGCTCGCTTGCTCTTAAAATACTCCGTCATTTTTGGTCATACAGATAAAAGTAATACATCTTTTGAATCTGTAAAGACTACGTTTATTTGTGTACACTCAGAATAACAATGAAACGTTGCGCTTATGTAAAATAATTCATGCAAACAGGATGCGCTTTCTGCCGTCTCGGTCTCTGAACTTGAGCGAGAAACTTCGAAACTCCATGTATGAAAAATATATCTATAGAGAGTGAAATGTCTACTTTCAAATGAACCAATTCAAATAGAAAATGTGTGTGTGTTTGCATGGATGATTTACATTAAATTTAATGTGTGTGCAATGCACACTGTGCATTGTTTAAGCTGGCTTTCAGTTTAATAAAATAACAAAAAAACTACATTTTGGATTTGCATTCAACTAAGGTGGGCATGCTGTGATCTGTACTGTATTTTTACTGTAACTGACAGATACCGGCCAACATAACACAACACGGGAGTGGGAGGGAATGGGAGTCATTCTTCTAGGATTGGGACGGGATGGGATTTTCCCCCAGTTTTTTTCATGGGATTGGGATGAGACAGGATTTATTTATTTATTTATTTTATTTTTTTGTGGGAGTGGGATGGGAGAGGTTTGAAAATCCACTACCCGTGTCACCCTCTACTTTACACTGACCTTTTCATCTACTGTACTAGCACAATCTAAAGTTAATTAAGTGAAGCACTGAAATCTAGTTTATAGAATCTCACTGTGACTTAATTGAATAATTATACATGATGAATCTCCATTTTCTAGGTCGATTGCCCATTGGTTCTACCTGAGGGAGGTTAGATGGTTTTAGATATTTTCAATATTCTTTCTGCTCTGTAGCATTAAGTTCTGAGTTGGCGATTTTATACTGTCAGTCCAGAGTACCTGAGGTCAAGACAAGACTAGCTGTGTGAGGTGGGGTAAAGGCACCTTTAAAGCTTTCAGTGATACTCAGTGTTAATGTTTTTCACATTTTGTTCAGAATGATCTCATTAAGTTGTAACATCCCTTGAGATATCTGAAGGATTTATTTTTCTTTTTATAAATGGGTAGGCCCTTAGGTATGCATAATTCTTGATGTGGTTTCAAGTGAGTTCTCTCACCCCTGAGGGGGTAAAAAGTATTACGTTCAGTAATTGCTGTCTGGCTTTTTCTCTTGTGATGTGGATTTAGACTGCTGTTGTTGAATGAATGGAGGTGTATTAAATAGCTTAGATTCTTCCCTCTACACAACTGTTTGAACTTTTATACTAGAATGTCAAGTGTGTGATGAGATGGCTGTGAAAATTACCCTGATCACCCCTAGGTGTAGATGAACATGTTGAAAAAGTGATATGTGATGTGGAGTTTGAAGTTGGCATGAAAAGAAAGTTCATCCTACCTATTTTCTAAACGTGTATTATAGATATCATTGTGAATGGTTAATCTAAGTATGTTTTAACTTAATTTAATTTCATTTTACATTTTGACCATGTAATGTTCATCAAAATGTTCTTCTTGTGAAACTGACAGATTTCTCTCATTCATCTGCCTCCATTTTTTTAGTGCAATGCCCACATCTCAAAATCCAATCGACAAATAATGGATAGAACCAATTCCCAACCATGCATTTTTTTTCTTTTTCAGTAATTTGTTGTATGTACGTCACAATTTTGAAAAAAAAAAAAAAAGGAAAAAAGGATTTGTTGCTACTTCCATTTCATCACGATTTTAGCGGTCATAAAACAAAGGACACAAAAACTTTCATTATATCTTTAATAATAATAATATTAATAATACATTTTGACGTAAAGATATACAGTAAATTTAGAAATAATATTTTTAGGGTGTAAAATCTACATCTATAAATTATATATTTTTAGCATTTTATTTGTGTTGTGCAGGTATGTTATATATTATACCAGTATATGATCACATGGTTTATAGAATTTATAGTTGGGTTTATTTAATGCTTTTTAACCATACCTCCATCTTTTATTCTCGCTATATTTTATATACTGTATAGACTTTGTAGTTTTCCATATTCTGTGCCATAATGTCATATATAAGTTTATATAGTGTCAGAGAGGAGCATCCTTGACATGATAAGCATGGGCAATAATAATAATAATAATAATAATAAAATGTGTGTTGTGTTATAATTTGCAGTCAAACATGACGAGAAGTCAGATAGACTGACGGAAATGCTGTATTACAAAACCAGTCATAAAACAAAGCACCAAAAAGAAAGGTAACTTTAAGCAACCTAATTTAATTCATTTTACACTTTTAAGGCAACATTGCATGTATTTTTGTGGACATCTCTTATTAGGTTCCATTTTAGTCAGGATTCTGCCTATTGACTAGACAGTGAGCCAGCTCAGTAGATTAGTAACAGAGATATAGGGTGCATGTGTATGTCGACAGTACACTGGCAAAGACAGAGAGGTTCTACTCTACAGTAATTCTGTACTTTTGCTCAAAAGTTCAAAGATTCTTGTTAATTTAAAGGGAGTCAGAGGAAAAAAAGACAGAAAGAGGATGAAACATTAACAAAATGGCCCTGAGAATAATGAAGTGTTGCAGGAGAGAGAGCAGACGGGATGAAAAGAGGAAAAGAAAGTGATTTGTGAGGAAACCCTTTACAACTCTCCCATTCTCCTCTAATGGATGACTTCCTCAGGCATTGAGGCACCACGGACTGAATACCAAATGAGCTTGGTGAGTTTCGTGGAATCTTAGGAATGTTTGTTAAATGTGAGATGTGTCTCGAGGAGCATCTGACGATCATTAATAGATTGTTGTTTTGCCTACACACTTTTTGTTAAAGAAACAATCGATTCCTCCTCAAATAACAATCATCATCAGTGTTTATTAATATACTGTACAGATACTGATAAGTAGAGGGCAACAATTGTCAGACTGTTTGTGGGAAAATCAAGAGTCATGTACATTGCATTAAAGCAATTCAACTTCAGTCTATGGTGTTTTTTTTTATGTTTGCTAATCTAATGGCTTCGGTTTTCTTTTATGTTCAAATTTGTTTATAGAAACAATTACAGGAGATGTCCCTCTTTACTTTATTCCTGCATTTTGTCTTATTAGGCTGTTTTCCAGTTTTTAATGAAAACTCCCCTGAGATATAACCGTCATCTCTCTCTGTAAGCCTCCAACATAAACAGAAGAGTATTTTAGATCACAATACTCAGCTTACTCACTTTGGCTCATTTTGGTTCATTTGTCACTGGGCTTCTGGGAAGAAGGGCAGATTGTTTAGCTGAATTCAGATTCTGATTGGGTGCTTTTAAGTGTGTAAAAACTGTGTGTATAAACCGCTTTGAAACTCATTAGACTTTAACATTTCTTCAGTCTTTCAGTGGTGGAAAAAAACAATAGGTAATAGCAGCTGGTGGCAACACTGTCATGGCGGTTTGTGACTATTTTATGGTTTGGTGAATCGGTGGCTAATTTGTATGAATTTATATGATCTCATTTGTGTTTAATCCTTTTTTCCCCCTTTTGTTCTAAAAAACACACTTTCCCTATAAGTTGCATTGTAAAATTGCATGAATTTATATAATTGCATGGATTTATTTTCATGAGATAGAGTTGGCTGGTCAAGCAGTTCTTGCTTTGGTTTTGGAACTTGATAACACAAGTCAGTTGGTTTGCCACCAGCTTTGCAAAGTTGGCGTATCAGCTCCAATCAGGGGTGCGTTTCCCAAAAGCAAATATGGTTGCACGTTACCAATATAATTCAATGGAACTTGCGACTATAGTTAGCTAATAATGCTTTTGTGTTTACAGATGAGCCGCATTCTATGGAAGCCCATTTCCGCCATTGAACAAAAAAAAAAAAGAATTGTGACATTTTATTTGACAATTCTGACTTTTTTCTTGCAATTGCGAGTTTACTTCTAATAAATTACTTCTAGTAATTTTATTACTCACAGTTGCAAGTTTACATCTCACAATTCTGACAAAAGAAGTCCAAATTGCAAGAAAAAAGGTAAGAATTGTGAGATAACCTGCAATTGTTATAAAAAAAAATTTGAATTGTGTTCATATCAGAAGTGAGATGTAAACTCACAATTGCCAGAAAAAAAGTCAGAATTGACCCTTCGCTGGGAGTTTGATTGACAAAGCGATCTGACCAATCATAATGGTGGATCAGCCATTTTGTCCAACAAACAAACCAGACAGGAGAGTAGATTAAAGCTACAGTGATCTGTACACATTAAAGACCAACAGAATGGTATTTATTGTTTGAATTTCAGAAAAAAATGACAAAATTATAAAGCTGAGACTTTGTTTCATACCAAAAGTAACCTGCTTTGTCTTGTTTGTTGGTGTGTTGTCAGTGTCTTCTTTGCTTCGTGACGTATTTTTCTCTGCGTGAGAATATGATGTGTGGTGTGAGAACGGCATGGCTTGTTGGACATAGCAACAGTAACTAAGGGGGGTGGGTCTTTGCGAAGGGTCAATTGTGGCTACCTTTGAACTTCAATGGGACCCAACGGGTTGAAGGTCCAAATTTCAGTGTCAATGCTGCTTCAAAGGGCTTTACACGATCCCAGCCGAGGAATAAGGGTCGCTGGGAACTTGTAAAGCCCTTTGAAAGCTGCATTGAAACTGAAATTTGGACCTTCAACCCATTGGGTGCTATTGAAGTCCACTACTTGGAGAAAAATTCTGGAGTGTTTTCCTCAAACACTTTAATTTCTTTTTGACTGAGTAAAGAAAGACATGAACATCTTGGATTACATGGGGTGAGTACATTATCAGGAAATATTCATTCTGGAAGTGAACTTGTCCTTTAAGTTGAATATATTTAATTCAACATTTTGATGAAACTGTTCTATGTTCTTCCATCAGTACAGTATTTTAAATGTAATTGTGCTGTATTTCTTAATAAAGAAAAAAAAACTGAAATGTAAAATTAAAATTTTATATGGCATTTGTACAGACTTTGTATTTTGTCTTCCAAATAAAACTTAATTTTCCATCTTGAGCATGCTTTGACACTTTATTGAAGGTTTTTGATTGTAATGATTTGTAAAATAACAGTGTTTCTCTGTAGAACATTTAGTGCTTTCATTGTAATAATCTATGAAAAGTGTGTAAAATAAGAGTTTTAAACTAAAAAAAGTCCTGTAAAAAAAATGGTCAAATGACTGGCAGCTACATCTGCCAAACAAAAACCGTAAAATTGAAGTAAATTATTGCAATTGAAACCAGAAAAAAATCTGTAAAACAAGGGTTTTACAATGTAAAAAAAGTCCTGTAAAAAAAAAGGGTAAATGGCTGGCAGCTACGCCTGCCAAACAAAAACCGTAAAATTGAAGTAAATTATTGCAATTGAAACCAGAAAAAAATCTGTAAAACAAGGGTTTTACAATGTAAAAAAAGTCCTGTAAAAAAAAAGGGTAAATGGCTGGCAGCTACGTCTGCCAAACAAAAACCGTAAAATTGAAGTAAATTATTGTAATTGAAACCAGAAAAAAATCTGTAAAACAAGTGTTTTACAATGTAAAAAAAGTCCTGTAAAAAAAAAAAGGTAAATGACTGGCAGCTACGTCTACCAAACAAAAACCGTAAAATTAAAGTAAATGATCGTAATTGAAACCAGAAAAAAATCTGTAAAACAAGGGTTTTACAATGTAAAAAAAGTCCTGTAAAAAAAAAGGTAAATGACTGGCAGCTACGTCTTCCAAACAAAAACCATAAAATTAAAGTAAATTATCGTAATTGAAACCAGAAAAAAATCTGTAAAACAAGGGTTTTACAATGTAAAAAAGTCCTGTAAAAAAAAAAGGTAAATGACTGGCAGCTACATCTGGCAAACAAAAACCGTAAAATTGAAGTAAATTATTGTAATTGAAACCAGAAAAAAATCTGTAAAACAAGGGTTTTACAATGTAAAAAAAGTCCTGTAAAAAAAAAAGGTAGATGACTGGCAGCTACGTCTACCAAACAAAAACCGTAAAATTAAAGTATATTATCGTAATTGAAACCAGAAAAAAATCTGTAAAACAAGGGTTTTACAATGTAAAAAAAGTCCTGTAAAAAAAAAAAGGTAAATGACTGGCAGCTACGTCTGCCAAACAAAAACCATAAAAGTAAGGTAAATTATCGTAATTGAAACAAGAAAAAAATATGTAAAAATAAGGGTTTTACACTAAAAAAAGTCCCGTAAAAAAATGGTAAATGACTGGCAGCTACGGCTGCCAAACAAAAACCGTAAAATTAAAGTAAATTATCATAACTGAAACTAGGAAAAATCTGTAAAATAAGATTTTTTTTCTGTAAAACCTTTAATGAAAATTTCTGTAAAATGATTGTTTTTGCACTTTATTTCAATTAAGATATTTTACTTTAATTTTACGGTTTTTGTTTGGCAGCCGTAGCTGGCGGTCATTTGCCATTTTTATACGAGTTTTTTTTTTTTTACAGTGTGTGTTGTCTAGCAGAGAGTTGACACTGCTATGCTCAAACTTCTCGTGAAGTAATTAGGATGTTCACCTGCTCCAAAATGAGGACTGGTGGCTACTATAGAATTACAGTGAGAGGCTAATGCTGTGGACCCTTTGTGCTGTTGCTTCATTAGCTCAGTCCTTTGAGAGAAACCACCAGCACACACAATCCTCCTTTAATTAGCACAAAGCTATCGTAATGTAAAGTAAAGTAACAACTAGCCATGCTCAAGTTCCCTCTGTAAAGCTCAACTGACACCTGAAGCACTCAGACAGGCCCATGAGTAATGTGAAATGCTTCACTAATCTCTTCAGTTTGTCTCTCATCTGCGTCTGCATGCGGAAACAAACCACCGTTTTCAGTCAACCACTACAAATTTACAATTCTACAATTAAAAACTAAAGCCATAATACTACTTTAATTTCCCTACTGGATATTATTTTCAGTGACTTGTGGAAAATAATTTCTTATTAATTATGGTCATTATGTTTTCATTATCATATTTTATCATTGAACCTGCCAATTCAGTGATATTTTCCAATAGTTGAATTTTCAGTTGCAGATTTACAGTGATGGTCCATTGATTTGGACGGCTTGATTGGTATAAGGGGGTCCCTGCTGTTGGCCTGGGGTCAGCTGTGGATAAATGATTGCTGTGCTGAAAATTTCATCATAAATTTGCCTCTGTCAAAGCCAGGGCTCTTCTAATTGCCAGTCCAAACAGATGGGCCTCCACTTCCGAAACAATGGCTGTGATATTGTCATGGCTGATGGTAGTCTTCACGTTGACTATGCTTTTCACTTCCAATGCAAGCGTAGTATTTCAGATGACCAGATATGAGATGCATATTGGATTTTGGAAATACATTTACTGCTATTATACTATGTAAATAGTGAGTTGGAAAGCCTATATGCCATTATGTTAGATGATAAAGTTTTAAATCACCAATAAGCTTTGTTAATTGTGACTGGCTCTGTGACTGGCACCCAGTTTGCCCAGGTTCGAGTGATACAATGCAGGACCTTCAGTCTGCTAAATATAGTGACGTGATTAACAGGCTAGTCGGTAAAAATCACATTTTATACTAAAATAAATGTCCTTAAGTATCAACTAGTTTGCAAACATTAAATGCATTTGGATTCAGTGCATCTTCAACGTACTTTTTTTTTTGGGGATCTGGCAGCTTTGAGCAGAACGTTTTTATCCAGTATGTGTTTAGATGAAGTCCTGGCTGGTGTAGCTGTATTTATTGACTTCCACACTGATTCCTTTGCTCCGTCCAGTCGTTCATCCAGAAAAAAAACAAAAACCCTCTTGATTGGTTATTTTCCTCGTTCTAGCTCTAACATGATGGCTCTGCAAATAATAAATATTAAAGACATTATACAGACATAATTCAATTGTGGGACACTGCTTATGTCTTGCAGGAGGTGGGACAAAGCTCCCAATTGTGGGATTGTCCTGCAGACTGCGAGACAGGTCACCCTATTTCAAAATTGTGCAAATTGGATGCTAAAAATTCAGTAATGTGATGTAGTAACTGCATGATACTTCATTCAGAGGTCTTTCATTGGGATTCACAAGACCCCCCGCAACTTAGCATGGTGTGGGACGAGTTTTGAGTTTCTAAATGCACATATTGGAGGGAATATATGTGCATGCGGGAAGTGCCAATAACAACCAACAGCAGGCGTGCAGAGCCATACGGTCTCAGACTGGAGGTTTGGGTGGAGTTCATAGCATCATAAAGGTTGGTTTAGTGGTGGGGTGGGGTTAGGCATTTGTTATGGTGGAGCTTATAGTTGTAGTGAAGTTGGGGTGGGTTAGGCGTAAAATCGTAGGACTGAAAAATCGATCTCATGCAGGTTGGATCTGTTACCAGAATGGAGCCAGACATGATTACAAGTTTGCTAAAACTGTGTCTAAACACCATTTTCCAACAGCAGCCAAAGTGATGTTGACAGAAAATAAGCTGTTTTAGAAGAAGTGCAAGTTTTGGAACAACAAATCGGTATGAATCATTAACAGTAAGACCTGAAATGTGTGTTAAAGTAAATAGAGATTTCATTATTATTTTACGTTACCTAAAAAAAATGCATTTTGTTAGTTTTGTATGCTTAAAAATTTGGACTGTCCAAATTAAAATGTGTGTCCTGTAGTAGAACAAGTTGAGAACCACTGCTGTAACCTTCAATTGTGACGTTTTTGTGTTGCAGCTGGCTTTGTGTTGGTTTAATATAACAGAGCTTTATGTGGTGCATTACACAGTCTTACAGAGCACAAAAAAGTAATAAAATGAGGTGTGAAGGATTTAGATAATGTGTAAATCCTCTTCGAGTTGGCATGGCGGCAGTGAATAGATCAGGGTGCAGTTGGCAGTGTCAGGTAGAGATGTAATGAATAGCCTGATTAGCTCTTTGGCAGGGACACGCGTGCAGATGGTAGGCACACTTTTCTCTACCCACCCCTTCTCTCTTTCTCTAGTCCAGGATCTCTCATTAATCAGTGTAATTACCAGAAAAAGAAAACATATTAGGGCATTTAACCCTTGTGTTCTGCTAATTTCTCAAAAACGGCATGACCCGTGTTCAGTAACGGCAGGAATCTTACCTGTGCTTTGAGTTTTGACTGTTTGTTGTTTGGTGTTTTTCATATTGATTTGACTTTGTGTAGGGGAGAGCAGGGATAATATTTGTCATACTTTTTGCTCTTATGTTGTCAAATCGGAATCAAAACAGGGGTTTCACTGTTTGTTAGACAATGAAGTTACCCCCTGAAGTTAAAGGGTTAGTTCACCCAAAAATGAAAATTAGCCCATAAATTACTCACCCTCAAGTCATCCTAGGTGTATATGACTTTCTTCTTTCAGACGAATCCAGTCGGCATAATTTAATCCCTGAACTTCGGGGATTAAAATATTTTTTTACATATTTAATTTTAATTTTATTATAACTTATTAATAAAAATATGAACTTATTATTATTATTATTATTATTGTTGTTGTTGTTGTTATTTTTGTACATTATGTAGAACATTTATTATAATAATAATAATAATAATGTTCATATTTGTATTATTATTAATTATCAAGATCAGTTATAAATATAAAATACTAACAATTTATTTGTATATATTTACAATTTTTTACTATATTTTTATAATATCATCATCATCGTCAGTTTGGCTGTGTAGCTTAAGAGTAGTCATTTAGTTCATCATGAACATCATAAATGCAATGTCAGTTTGTTCTGCAATAAAGAATTTCTATTTACAAAAAGATTAGCTCTAAATATAGATAATACATGCAAACTATAGACATTTTTATTCACCTTGATACTCTGTTGCCTTGTCCTCTGAAACATAAACCTATAATATACAATAGGGCAGATGGGATTGAATGGATGTTGTGTTGTTGAAGCTGAGACTATATATGCAGCCATAGACCAGCATTATATAAACATACAGGGATATGGAGGATGTGGAATTCTTTGGGAAAAATAAAGTTGCATTGACAGTCTCAACACATTTGGATTCTTCAAAGGTCGTTCTGACAGAGTGGTTAACTGTAAACAGAGCGAGCACAGCGTAACCGGCAACTTTACAGGACGTATTGTATTCCCTTCAGTGCTTGTGAGTTTCATCACCTCTGTGTGAGAGAGAGGTCTGTCTTTAAAGGGCATCCCACCAGAGAAATATTACGCACACACACTCGCAAACATTGAGGTCTGTTGGATTGCAGCCGTGTCTTTTTTACCCGCACCACTGTTGTAATTCATGTAGAAATAAACAGGTTTTCAGTTTAGCATTTTAAAATGAGCTTGATTTTAACTTTTTCTATAGAACATGTGAGTGGAGCTTCCCAGTACAAAGCTCAGCCTGTTTCAGATGGTTGTCAGGGGGTTGCTAGTGTTAGAGCATTGCTAAGGAGTTGCTAGTTGGTTTTTTATTGGCCAATGAGCCTTTGTCCTAGTTTATTTCAGAGGAACGGAGCACCCCCAGGTGGTACAACACTGACATTTCTTCAAATAAATTTGATTTAATGTAAAAATTGAATTTGAAAATTAAAAAGGTGAGAAGTTGTTCTAGTTACTTTCAGATCCATGAGTGGCATCTAGAGGTAAGCTATAAAAGTAGCCTGCTTTTAACTCAGAATTTTCAGCATGTTTTAAGCCTCATTTGCAAAATATGTTTAGTATTAATGTCTTAGAATTGGACTGCAAAGTTAACATGTGAACCCATTTAATTTGCTTATAATTGATCTGGAAAATAAAAATCTTTTGTTCGCTTAGAATAGCACACCTTACCTGAACTAGCCATTAGGGCCCTATGAAATCTGTATTATTTTTTTCCCCCAAATTATATTTTATTATTATTTAAATTTAAATCTGCTTTAATGGTTCAGTTCAATTTTAATAATCAAGCTTAATTGAGTTTATAAGACTTTAACAAGTAAATAATTTATTATAATTTCAACAGTGTTCTTTTCTTTTCTTTTAATATTAAATTAATTAATTAATCCAAATACAATTAATCCAGAACGCGGCAGCAAGATTAATTTTTAACAAGCCAAAAAGAATACACGTCACACCTCTGTTTATCAATTTGTACTGGCTACCAATAGCTGCTCGCATAAAATTCAAGGCATTAATGTTAATTCATTTCATTTTCTATTCTATCTGTTTTCCTTTTGTTTATTATATAATAAAAAAAAAAACCTTGCTACGTGTACTGCGTTAAGCTAAATGAGACTTGTTATAACACTTGCATATCATTGCTGTTTTGTTGATTTTGATTGCTTCCATTGTCCTCATTTGTAAGTCGCTTTGGATAAAAGCATCTGCTAAATGACTAAATGTAAATGTATTAATATTATATAAATATTAATATAAATATTAATAATAATAAGTATTACTTTGTAAGTACATTCTGCTCTACAATATTAATATATTTCTGTCAATTTATTCAAGTTAAACCAAACATTGATTTTAGTGGGTTGTAAGTGAAGACCATCGAGTTTCTGTGTGTATCTGACGATAGTTTTATTAAATGAAGTGGAGAAGTGCTTGTGAAGTGACTCTGGAGCAGCTCTGGAGATGAAGTTCATTTGTTCATATCCACATACTGTATATTGAGACAGCAGATGCTGAAAATACTGTGAGCATCATGTGTGCTTCAGTATGCGTGTACTAGATGAAACTGTGCTGGTCATTCACAGAGACTCGCATAACATGCAAGTTTCAGATTTATTTTTGTCGTTTTGCGGTCTAATAATCACAGATACTAGTGCATATTGTGATAGCGCTATATTGATTTATTCAGCCACAATTTGACACAGTTTTGTGACATTCTGCGTTATACAATACATTCCAATGAAGTTTTATAACTGGATTCTGTCCGCATTTTCCACATAACGGAAATTATAGAGCCCCATGATTTGACGTATCATTCAGGTTTCTATAGCACAGTCAGTGGCAATTTAGGCTCTGAAGTTCACTATGGGAGTGCTGTTACTAATGTATGAAAACAAAGATTTATTTCATTTATTTCCAACTGATTTTTTTTTTTTAATCACTAGCAGCTCTGTCAGCAGTACAAGTCAGGCCTCTAGAGATGCAATCCAGAATGGATCTGTGTGTTAATCCTGATCTCTGTTGACAGGTGTGTTGAACTGGGCACGAGTGGTGTCTGTGGCGGATTATCTGTGCCAGCCTCACACCCGTGGCTACCACATGCTGCATATGGAGTGTCAACTGTGCCAGGTTTGTCACTGTGCCATAATTGAACTGCTCTCAACCCAGAGCAAAGCCTGGAACCTGCTTGCTTCCTCTTCACATTTAGTTGTTCTTCTCCAAGTGTATTGTTAGTGCTATTTGTTCAAGAGCTGTTCACAGATAAGTGCGATAATAGATCAGTTATTAGAGTAAATAAAGTACATTCAGTACACCGCTGAGGGCAATTTGCAGCCATCAGATAATATCAAAGCAATATTTTTAGCACTGCAGGGACATGATTGTAAATAAATAAGATTGTAAATCATTGATTTTTATATTAGAAAAATGACTTTTATGATGTATCAATGGGTGAATTTCACAAAAATTGTGAAGATCTTGCCTTGGTTATATTCACCCAAAAATCATAAAGAAAGATTATTTTTTAATTTACTAATATTTTCATAACGATTAGGTGCATTTACGTATTATACATATATTATATATAATTTAATATGTGTTAAATTCATATATAAAATCTGATAATTTAATGATTGAAATTATTGAATTATAATGTATTTATACATTATGGTGGTATTTTTGGACTATGTGTATGCTGGTGTAATTAAAAACATTACTGTATTTTGTATTATGATTATTATTTATTTTATTATATATCACAATGATGTGAGTTTGTTGAAATGTACTTATTTTTCATAACATTTCTTTCTTTCTTTCTTTCTTTCTTTCTTTCTTTCTTTCTTTCTTTCCTAACCTTCCAGCTTCCAGCTTTCTTTCTTTCTTTCTTTCTTTCTTTCTTTCTTTCTTTCTTTCTTTCTTTCTTTCTTTCTTTCTTTCTTTCTTTCTTTCTTTCTTTCTTTCTTTCTTTCTTTCTTTCTTTCTTTCTTTCTTTCTTTCTTTCTTTCTTTCTTTCTTTCTTTCTTTCTTTCTTTCTTTCTTTCTTTCTTTCTTTCTTTCTTTCTTTCTTTCTCTTTCTTGCTTGTTTGTTTGTTTTAGGGTGAAATGTGGCCTGAACGTGATATTGATCCATAAATAAATATTAGAATTTCTGTTTGTCATCATTGCATTAGTAATAGTTTTATATTATAATAATTTAACATTATATTTTATATTATAATAATACATAATTATGTTTTATTATTATTATTATTATTATTATTATTGGAGAGCTTAAATATTTTAGAGGTTCATTTTTACAGTTTGATCAAAGTCTTTAAATTTCAGAAAATCAATCAATCAATCAATCAATCAATCAATCAATCAATCAATCAATCAATCAATCAATCAATCAATCAATCATTCCAAAGATTCCATTGGTGTTAGCTGTGGCAATATGTTTCAAGAGAATCGCTTGTAAATGCAAACACACAGCAGGCTGATAGCCAGAGGGCAATATTTCACCCTCTTGATCCGCTTTCTGTTCTCATTGCAAATAACGTTTGCCGCCAAGATTGCTTCCCGTTTCCATTGCTTGCGTCCACGCACCATGCGCTGGTCACTGGTGTGTGAATGTGTAAGTACCCTTGAGTTTGAATTACTTTGCTGTGAGAAGTGATCATGTCTTTCGAAAGCTTGCTGGCTCTTTCATTCTTTTGCAGAGGAGAAATGTGGAGGAGCGGAGGCAAGAGGTGAGACAATCTCAATAGTCTTTTGAATGGAACATTCAGCAGGTGAATTTTATGGAAGAGAATTCAAGACAGCTGTTTCTTTACTTGTGTAGGGCCATGTAATTGATTTCTCTTTTAAGTCTTTCCTCAGAGAGCATTATGTTACAAACCCTTCTGTCACAGTTGTAAAGGAGTATTTTACGCTTTGCTGTGTGCCGCAAAAATAACAAGCAATGCTGCTGGATTTAGAAAGCTGTTGCTCATAGTGCAAATGCAGGGCAACGGAGCAAAACAGGAGATGCTGCAGTTCTGCAAAAGTGCATCAGCAATACAGTGATATGGTTTTGCTCAGGTTCAAACAACACATTAAAAGCCTACAACCCACAACTTATGCAAGACAGAGATGCTGTTTTTGTGTTGGCAATTTGATAGATGTTTTCAATGTGCTGGCGCTAAAAACACAGCTTTTCTGGGACAGGGAAACTGACTTGGCACTAGCCGCTTAAAACAAGCCTGCCTTTTTAGAGATGTCGAAATTTTAGGGCTTCAGCATATAAATGAGATGCAGAACAATCAGTATTATTAAAAAAAAAACAAAAAAAACACAGCAATTCAAAGACATTATTGTGGCAGATGAAAGCTTTGAATAGGCATCGAAGAACACAGAGTTGTGACATGATGGGCACTTTTCGGTGTCTTTTAAAATTAAAATTGAAAGCAGTTCTTATTTTTAAAAAGGTGTCTTGAGATTTTGAATTCTGTGCAGCTACATCAAGTTGATTTTGAATGCAAGAACGAGTTGACATTGGCCATTATCTCTACTATTTATCCAGTCAAATAAGCTATTTATCTCTTTTCCTCTTACAAAGGCTCATTACAATCTCTGCTTGTTTCAGAGCCCGGAGGGGAACTCTGACACAGTCTGAATGAAGCCCTGAGGAAGAGAGGCGTGTTAGCATGTGATGTAATTGATTCTGACTGACCTTTGTCAGGTCTGCAGAGAGGAATTGAGCTTGGCTAAAGAAGTAGATTGTTTTTTTTTTTGCATAAATATTTACCTGCACAGGTCCAACCGAAATGTTGGTATATGCCTATGTCCACATCAGGAATGATGAGATAGACGACTGAGTTTTTGTGAGTTGTCATTTAGTAATGTAGTAAAGCTGAAATAAAAGTATTAGATAAAAAACTTGATTTAAAAAATAAATAAATACGATTAAAAAATGAAATACAATCAAAATAAAAAAAAACTGAAAATATACCATACACAATATAATATGCATACGTTTACTAAAGTTGTATATAAAGATTACAAAAATAACAATATCAATTCATTTGAATAATTATTATTGATATTGGTTTGTTTGTTAGTTTTTCTTGGAAATTACTTTTGATACCTTTACTATTTCCACCTGCACTTTTTCACTTTTCATTGGCTTTAATTCTTGCCAACCAAGCAAATAATTAAGGCTGTAACAGCATGCATGCAGAAGAAAACAATTACTGATGCATTATTAATGTTATTTGTTTCATATTAACTCAAGTAAACTTAATAGGAGAGGTCGCCCAAATTTTTGATGACAAATGACAAAATTTCAATTCATTTTTGGTGAAATATTCCTTTAAACTAAACACCCTCACCAAAGCTGTCATATTTTCAAGTTACGCAACCAGTCATATCTTTCAAATTCTGTGCCTCTTTGAGACCATTGAATCTAAATTGTATAGTAATAGTGTGCATGCCTCTCATGTGAAAGTGGTATGATTTCTCCCTATGGGAGAATAGAATAATTAATAGAAAGACTCTTAGCGCCTTAATTACTGCACACATCTGCCAGCATCACATCTGGTGCGGTTGCCATCGCCTGAAACAATGTGTGTTCTGATATTAACCACTAACGGCAGGGAGAACTGGGTCACTTCTGTGGCGTTTTTCTTTCTTTTCCCCCCCGAGCCCACTTGAATCTGGCTAAAGTGGACAGAATTTTAACTTTTAATTCTGCAGTGTGCAGAAGACCACATATGCATAACATTTGTGTTTTATGGATTATGGTTTGTCATTTCCCAGCCCAGTGTGTTCGTAGACAAGCAGTACCTCAACCACTGGAGTTTAACTAGATGTAGATGCCTGAATGAGGCTTGACTCTCTAAACACTGCTGTTTACTAACTGAGGTGATATATGGCTCCAACATCTTCTTAGACAAAATAAAGCCTATTGTGACATGGCAAGCAAGCAGCGCTCATGTGGGCCACAGATCTATGCAATGCAGTAGCAAGCAGGGAAATATGACATATGGTGTTCATGACATGCTTTCACAAGGTCCGCATATATTTTACACTAGCGGCTTTTACTATGAGTCACATGAGGATGACGCTCTCCTGTCTGAGGAGAAATATTTGCTTTCTTTTAGTATACTCTGCCGTTGCTGGTGTTATGAAGCAATTCAAACAGATGGATGTGTAATCGGTGATGTGGACGCAGATGCTGTTGAAGGCCACGGTCCACTCTTTTCCAATTAATGAGTCTACTGGCCTTCATATTATCAAATGTATACAGTAGAGGAGACTGGGGGCAAGATGTCACATGTTTACTCCAGTGAATGTTTTTCAGGGTAAAATTATTTTGGAAAGTCAGTTTCTGTACAGACACATACCTTTAAAATCTTTACTGATTAAAAAAAAAGAAAAAAAAAAGCTGTTGAGAGCGAGAGATAGAGATGGACAGACCATGGATTTATATATGTATGTTTAGACGTATAATTACGGATTCAAATAACACGAGTAATGAAAATATATTCAGATTTCATATAATTATCTTCTGGTTTTATTCTATATAAAATCAGGCAAATTAAAACAGTAAGAGTGGCCTTCTGTGATCCTCGATGGTTAAAATTTAAAGGGCCATTGATGCAGTTATCCATTTCATTAGATGTCACTGATTGGCTATATTGTTGGTCGGAGTGGGAATTGCTGCTAGTGGATGTCGTAACGCTATTCATCTTAATCTGCTTGCTGGTTGAAGATTGTAGTTTTTCTTTTACACCGTTGTCAAACCACTGTTGCACACTGCAGCAGTTTAAGATGTCATTATCATGCATGACTGTAATGGGGGTCTGTAAACACTGTAATTAGTCATCATTTGTGTGCCCTCACGCATTTTTGTCTATGCAAATTATAAACGGATCAGTCAGTTGATCCACAGAGCAGTGATTTAACCCCAAGTGAGATCAGCTGATGCTTTTTACTTTCACACAAATGCTCAGATGTGTATTTCATAGAAATGCAGCCTATAATTGTATATGATAATGAACCAGTAATGATTATGGTACATAATGACCTCTGAGCCCTGTACCATTCTCATATGCCTTAGTGTGCCCTAATGCGTGATAAAACATCAAACAATCTCTTAATGTAGGTTTCTGTGCAATGATTGATTGATTGATTTATGTATGTATGTGTCAGACTCTGTTCCATGTTTTTTGTGTGTCCTGCTCCCCATGTGCCTTCCCATGCCCTTATTTGGTTAGTTTCCTGTTCCTGTCCTGATTAGTTTATTTATGCATGCATTTATTTATTTACCCACCCCTAAATAAAAAAAATGCTTTTTAAGTTTTAAAGAATATTTTCTTTCACAGGAGATATTGTTAGGTATGTTTTTGTAAGGTTATTGAGCAAATAAATAAATAAATAAAATAAAAATGAATGAATGAATTAATAAATTAATTAATAAATAATTGTGAGATACATACTCTTGCTAGACATTAACTTGCATATTAACTTTTAATTGCAAAGAAAAAAAAGAGAGAAGAAAACTCACATTTTTATGCTTTAAAAAATATGTGAGATGTTTACTCATAATTCAGGGAAGAAAGTCAGAATTACGAGATATAAAATCAAAATTCTAAGAAAAAAGTCAGAATTGTGATATGTAAAATAACATTTCTGAGAAATGTCAGAATTATGAGATGTAAATACAGATAGATATAAACTCACAATTCTGATGAAAGAAAGTCTGAATTGTGGGATATAGACCTGCAATTGAGAGAAAAATGTCAGAATTGCGAGATGTAAACTCAAAATTCTGAGCAAAAAAGTCAGAATTGCGACATGTAAACAAAAAAAAAAAGAAAGAAAGTCTGAATTGTGGGACATAAACCTGCAATTGTGAGAGAAAGAAGTCAGAAGAATTATGCAATTGAAGTCACAAGCTTCCATAGACATTAGAAGGTTTAACATTTGAAAAAGAGATGTTTAGATGAAAAAGATTCACTTTCAAGATAATTACTTTAAAGGATATTTTCCCCCATAATACAACATATTATGTCAGTAAAAACCCCTCCAGAACATGTTATGTTCCACTTCTTTATCATTTTTCATCAGCATTTCTTCTTTGCCATGCAGCTGTGCTTTCTGCTTTCCATCCTCTTAGTCTCTTTCTTCTGTTTCTGTTATTGATCTGTGGTGCATTGGTGCTCTTCAGAGGGCCGCTGTGAGCTGGGTATTGTGCCGTACTGCTCTCAACCGGTCGTCTTATTCCTCTTGTCGCAGTGTGACAGTGCTAGTCTATGCAAATGCCTCAAGCTTCTCTGTGGTCTTACTGAGGTGAGATCTGTGATGTACTGGGTCAAACGCATTCTGGCCTTTCTCAGTCGATTTCAAAGTAGTGAAAAGGATAAATCAAAGAGGAAAATGTCCAAAATATGTTGCATGGTTATTATTTGTGGTTTAGACAGCAGATATTCACTTGTAGAAATTAATGTGAGTACAACTGTTTTTGATTAATTGAATGAATGAATGAATGAATGAATTAATACAGACACCTTTTCAAAATTAAATTAAATTAAATGGAATGAAATGACCATCTGACTGACATGTAAAGCGACCAACCCTGGATTGTATTGTTTTATGTAATGTTTACGAATAATAGTCCAGCATGCAGCAGTATCAGTCCATCTGCATTTTATGTGAATAGTGTGTTCTTATTGGCTTTGCCAATTTTCCAGTGAATCTCTGAGTTGGGCTCAGTGAGTGGGGCTATTAGGCTGGTAGACAGGGCAATAGCAGCAGGCTGATGAATAGCCTAATCTAAGCTGAGGGTCTGTTCTGACAGTATATGCCCACTCTTGCCAGGCTGGGTGACTGTGTAGAGATAACTGCAGTGAACATCAAGAATTTTACTCCACCTGTCTCTGGCTATTGGCTAATGAAAGGCAGACTCGTGTGCATAAATAGCACAATGAACTGTGGCAAAAGGGTGGCATTGAAAGGAAGAGTAAACTCCAGAAACACAGGCCTTTCATTCACTCACTCACTCACTCACTCACTCACTCACTCACTCACTCACTCACTCACTCACTCATTCCGAGACTCACTCACTCACTTCACTCACTCACTCACTCACTCACTCACTTATTTATTCATTAAATTGATCAAATATTTGACAGTATTTATAAAATTATATTTTAAATAAATGTTATTTTGAACTTTCCATTCATCAAAAATCCTAAAAAAGTAGCATGGTTTCCCATAAACACAACTGTTTTCATCACTGATAATAATAATAAATGTTTCTTGAGCAGCAAATCAGAATATTAAAATGCTTTCTGAAGGATTATGTGACACTGAAAACCGGAGTAATGCTGAAAATTCAGCTTTGCTTCACAGTAATAAATTACATTTTAATATATTTTAAAATAAAAAATGTTTTTTTTAAATTGTAATAATATTTCATAATAGCACTATTTTTTACTGTATTTTAGTTGAATTAATACAGCCTTGGTGAGCATAAGAAGCTTCTTAAAAATATTAAAACATTCAAACATCGAATGTTAAATCTATTTTACTAAATATTTTTGCTAAGTTGCTTGCTATTTTGCACATACTTAGCACTGCATACATTTTGCTGCATGTCCTTCACTTTTGATGCCTAGAGCTTTAGCTCCCAAAGCAATTACTCGACACTGACACAGATGTGCTGTTGACTTTTAAGAACAAATGCAGGGTAAAAAAAAGAGAAGCAAGGCATGCTGACGGCAACACAATGTAGTGTATGATTCCTTTTGTTATTTGTTGCTACATTTCAGCAAATCGGTATACTTCAATTATTAATAAAGCTTAAAAGAGCTGCAGTGTCTTTCATCAAGTCCTGTTTGTCGTGTGATGAAGACAGAAAAAATAAGGTCTGGTTCAGTCAACATCGCAAATGAAATCATTGTTGACATCTGCATGCATGCTTTAGCTATTCTTTATCCATTGTGGTGATGTAAAATTATTCTGTAAAGCATGTCACAGAACAAAATTCCTCATGTCTGTATCTTTCAGGTTCTCCAAAACACTCACTGTTGAATGTGTATACACTGCAGTGTTTGCAATATGAACGCTGCAACTATGATGTCAATTGAAATAGCATCTGTATAGAGGCTGTTTTTTCACTGTTTCATTGAAATTGATTGCCTTGCATTATGATAATCATTTCTATTTCAGATACTGCATATGAAGAGTTCATAGTTTATTCATAGTTCATAGTTTTAATTTATTTCAGTTATTTGTGTGCCTATTCAGTTGCCATTAACAGGCTGGTGCCTGATCTTTGGAAATATAGAGCAAACACATTCAATATATTGAGACATTGCAAACACTTTAAAGCCCCGTTCACACCAAGAACAATAACTATAAAGATAACGATATTAGCGTCCACACCAGCGAACGATATCG
>NW_015555762.1:1896155-1898801 GCF_001515605.1 Sinocyclocheilus anshuiensis
GAACTCTGCTATTCTTTAATATTGAGAACGATTTTTAGAACTATATCTTTATCGTTATCTTTATAGTTATCGTGCTTGGTGTGAACGGGCCTTAAGACTTACATTAATGTGTTATCTGCATTTAAATGAAAACAATCTTATGTGTACATTGTTTTCATTTAAATGCAGCTAATGCAGTGGACACAGTGCCTGTATTGATGGTAAATTTGAAAAAAGCTATTGCACTGTAAATGAAAAAAAAAAATCAAATCAAATAAAACATTCATTTCAACAAATTTACCTTCAAGACAGGCACTGTGTCCATTGCATCCAACATGTTTTCTCACTGACATGCCTCTAAACTCAGAAACTCTTGGCTTAAAGATAATTCAGTTTCCTACTCCTAATTACGACTTTGTGGTGCCGTTCATGTGCGTTCAACTCGTAAAAGTGATCTTTCCGACATGACCTGAAAGCACCATTTCTGCACCTTACTTTAATTTTTGCTTGATTAACTTGGTGCCGAATGTATACCATCAATATTATTCAATTTAAATTATTATTCTTTAGAAAATTATAAGATTAATAATTTCATTAGAAAACCCAATTATTTTCTTTTGATTGAAATTGTACTGTTAAGTTGACTTACCTTTTCAAGCATCAGAATTGATTGATATCATCATGTCTGATGCATTTTCTGCAGCACTGGTTTGTATCTTCTGGATTACGAAAGACTCCTGGATCGTTTAAATGTTAGATTAAATGTGTTTGTTGGAGCACAGTGTTGTGGGATGTATTTAGATGATGCATCACTTCTCGCCGTGTGATGCCCACACACTAAATTTGGCTTGGTGTGATCTTGGCAAAGCCACCGTTGCATACTTGGATAAGTTGGATGCGGTACATAGGCCTGGTAACAGCTGAAGTCGAGGAAATTTTCCATGTCCTTTGGCACAGTATGATAATAAATGAGTTTTTGCCAGGATTTTGCCAGTAGGGTTCTCGATTTCTCGCTATTGCGAATAAATATGTTGTTTTCACTTTCCATTTTTTTTTGCCATGATTCTCAGGGTGGTTTGTGGATGTGGTGTAAGGTTTGTTATTTTTGTTCCTTTGACCTTCTTGCCCTAAAAAGAGGCTAAATTGCACCTGATTTGCTCTGTTATACTGACACAAGCTGAGTTATGTTATTATGAGGAAGGGGTCATGGAAACAGAAATAAATTAAACTAGGTGCAACCTTTTTAGTTGACTTGTATCATAACAGCAGGAGAGCTAGAAAAGGAGCCAAAAGAGTTGGCATCTGAAGTAACACACCGCGAGAGAGCGCGAACACTCTTCTTACTGACTTGCTTTATCTGCGGTCCTGCCGCTTTTGTGCTGTTTGTTTAGACCAGCTGATGTAGCAGATGGCCCAGGCCTGACTGCGGAAGGTGTTTGATGGGTGGAAATAGGTATATTTAATTACACGTCAAATCTGCCACCCCAGTATGGACTAATGCGTGCTTGTCTGTTCCTGTGCCCGGGGCCTCTGTTCACTCTGTTCAGCTGGCATCTTGCCCTCAGCCAGGGTGCATATACTTCTCAATTATTTATTGTCCGCAGAAAAAAAATACATTCACAATAAAAAAAAAGCTTTAGGTCTTTGACTACTGATAGTATGGAAGTCCATTTCTGCCACATGGGGGGAAAAGGGCTCTGTTGAATCATAAAAGCCATAATAATGACAGCATATCTCATAATTTCAGGTTTTTATCCCATATTTCTGACTTTTTATGTAATAATTTTAACTTTTCTCATATTTATGAGAAACAAACACTGTGATTCTCATATTTATTACATAACTGAGTATCTCAATTTTGAGTATCTTATGAGTTTAACTTTATGAGATGGTAAGTCATAAATATGAGACCAAGTCAAAATCATTAAAGTCATAAGATAAAAACTTTTATTATGGAAAACGTTTAAATTATGAGAACTCATTATTACAAGTCAAATAATGTCTCATCATTTCAACAGTCATCACATTATCTCATTTATGACTCATAATTATGACTTTTATATTATAATTGTGACTTTTTGTGACTTATGTTTTTTAAATATTTGACTTATGTCATATTTATGATTTACCTAACTGTTTTTGCTCTGTTTTCAACAAAGCCAAGATCATGCATCTTATTTCCAGAGAACACATATGCACTTTATATTTTTGTCTTGTTTTCCTGCAAAATTCCTTACAACAAGCTAAATTTACTTGACCTTTACATTTACTTTAAAACTAGTTCCCTTTCATGGGAACGTCCTCTAGGGGTCGCTATGGGGAACTCCTTGTCGTGACCCGTGTCTGAAGCATACATTGAAAAAAGACGTCACTACCGGCGCGACTATAGTTTGTTTGAAGCGTGCATTTCTGTGGTAAGAGCGATCTCTATTCATCTCATTATGGTGCGCACTAGCAAAGCGTTTAAGGATGTGTGCATCCATGTTGACGTTTTTTAACATCTGATGACACACACGATCTATGCGTTATTTGTTTGGGCGAAGAGCACGCACGCGATGCCTAACTCCTCCTATTGTCCTCTGGATACCTACCAAAGAGAAACGTGCGGTAGCCCCTGTGTGACAGGCCAAGACTAGTATGATTCTAGGCTCTTGGTCGTATTCCCTT
>NW_015555762.1:1899308-1907972 GCF_001515605.1 Sinocyclocheilus anshuiensis
CGACATGGCTGTCGCCGGCCAACGAGTTGGTGTTTTTTCAATGTATGCTTCAGACACGGGTCACGGCGAGGCGTTCCCCATAGCGACCCCTAGAGGACGAAGTGTCTCGTTCCCTACTCAGGGAACCATGGTTACATAAGTAACCTGAGACGTTTTTTATATATTGCAGTAAGTGCATGTTTTTTCTTCTCATGTATTTTTTAGGTCTAATTTTTAACATTTATTTTAACTGAAAAGACTCAAGACTTAAGAAGCCTTTTTTTTTTTTTTTTGCAGTGCATTCTATACCTGAAGTGCACTGTAAGTCACGTTGGATATAAAAGGAGGTTTTTAGTCATATCCCCTTTTTTGTAAAATAGGAGGTACTCTATAGAGGTCCTCAGACCTCAACCCAGTTCAAATAGTGTGGCATAACTTGAGAACAGTACTTTATGTTGTACAGCTCAAGAACATCAGTAAGTTCAGTCAACAAGTGACTAGTGCAAGCCAAGGTGACAACATCTTCATCTCTGTTGTGCCTTATCAGATAGATGTTTCATTCTCTGCAGCGTGCTCAGCATGGCAGCGCAATAGTGTGCGTCATACAAACACTAAGGAAGGATGGGAGTATCGAGAGCACCATGTACCAGAGGACATTGAAATTGATGCTATTCAGACCCTGACAGAGTGTCTGGAAAAGACTACAACATGCTGTAATGTATTAAAATGAATACTGAAGTACATTGCATTGAAGTACAACATTATATGAAGCCATTGTGTTTTAACAGTAACTGGCAAAGTAGTTTCATGGAATCCATGGTTTGAGAAACCCATTAGAAGGACTATGGCACTTTTTAACAAAGTAGCAGGTAATAAAAACCCAGTGAGCAAGAAACCAGTTGCTAAACACTCAGAGTATAAAAAAATGAAAGATGAAATGATTACTTGTCCTCTGGTTGACCTGGTGGAATAAATTACCAAGTGCGTTATCAAAATAAGAGGATCACTCTCTAGTAAAGTCCATTAGTTCATAATCAAGTGCTTTTTGTTTATTAATTTTGAAAATATGAACAGGGTTCATTACTGGATTACATATAGCTGAAATTGTTTTAATTTTGGTGTGTGGTGGGGTTACTACTATCTCTTTTATTTTCCAGAACAGTCTGTGATCAGATAGATAGGTATACCTCCAACGTTTCATGTTTGGATGTGAACAAAATTTGAAAACTGTTTAGTTGTTTATTTTAGAAATATTAAATTCCTTCACATCTGTATAATTATGTCTTGCAGTATTTATTTAGTAGTTTCCCATCATAATGAATGATGCAGCACAGATAATTCACTGGACAAGTAAACTGTTGTGCATGTAAACTTTGTTTAATTATTTAATCTATTTTAGTTTAATACTTTTTATAAATTACATTTTAATAATCAGAACTAACCAATGAAATAAATAATGATAACAAAATTGTGTAAGATTTTTTTTAGACCTCATTGGCCAGTCTTTTTTGTTTGTTTGTTTTAAATGTAAACCAAATAAATTGTACTAAATTATGCTTAAACAAGGGGGGAAAGTTAACCAATTTGACAAAAACTGCCTTTATTTGAATGTCTTTACAAATATAGGGCTATATATATATATATACTTGCTTGTATTTTAAAAACTTTTCTTAGAGAGTTCTTGGTAGAGAGACAGTATAATGGTATTATGACAATATTATGGTATTCTTTGGTGTATACCATAGTACTCAGTGATGACCCTATTATGTACCAGGCACCATGGCATTTATGTGGTACTTGTAGGAATATCATGATATTAAAATTGTGCATATCCAGCATTGTAAAACCCCATATGTTTTGGCACTTTTTAGTAAAACCACTTCTGTATCTAATGAACACTGAATCCAAAATTTTTCACAGACATTTAATATTCCCTTTCTTAATAAAATAAAAGTTAAACCCACAAATGACATCAGATGACAAATGCGGTAGACCACTCCTCCCTCTCAAACTCTCCAAGCCACCTCATCTGAGTGCCACTTCCTGTCTGGCTCTCGCAGTGCTGGCTGAACTGAAGTGTGGCTAATTACTGCGCTATCATTTCAAAATGGAAACTATAAACATTTCCATTAGCCCCGGCATCATTAGCACAACAATTAGGCATCTGGGGGATTGATAAAGGATATCACTCAGAACGATGTACCAAGCTACTATCGAGCCACACACATACCTCTGTATATCAATATCCGCACGCATGGCTAATCTCCGGGCACTCCGGCGTGTACATCTGCTGCAGTCCCTCAGGATATGGGGCAGATGCTAATTTGCCTGCTGGAGGGATAAACTGGTATATGGAGGCACCAGGAGAGGTTCTGCAGTCCCTGATGGAAGCTGTCACAGACCACACCTGCTAAACAATCCCTTCCTGAACATCTGAATCAGCCTCTGTGTTTGTCGCCCAACGGAGACCGATCCATTTTCATTGGCCATTATTTTAAACCCTGGTTATGCAACACGAGTGTAAAGATATAATAAGATCATTGAGCAGATGATGATGATGATGATGTTCAGGAGAGGCCAATGGGTTGAGCGCTTACTGGAAGTATTTTGGAGGGAAATGTTGTATGACTGATGCTGTATTTTATGTTGTACTATGGGGTTTAATCTTGGAAAACTGGTCCTTGGTGTTATTTTATTCTTTGATCTAAATTTAAAATGGTAATTTTAAATGAAAAAGGAACTTTGTAGATTGTCTTTCTCACTAGGGAAGCACTGACTCTTTGATATTTAGATGAAATATCCTTTAAAATGTCTTGTCTGCTTAAGGAAGTTATTTTCTTATGGACTTAAGTTACATTGCCGGTCACTCAAAAAAAAGTAATGTTATTACTAATTATTTGTCTTTGAAGATACTTCAGATGTTTGGAGTTGGTTAGATATTTTATTGTTTTTGAAAACCTGAATTTTTCAGCCGGTACTCCAGTCTTCAGTGTCACATGATCCTTCAGAAATCATGAAGTCATGTTATTTTGCTGCACAGGAAACATTTCTTCTTATTATTATAATTGTTCAAAGATTTTTGTTTGATTCACATAGAAAATTCAAAAGAACAGCACTTATTTGAAATAGAAATATTTTGTAACATTATACCGTAAATGTCTTTACTGTCACTTTTGATAAACTTGACACCTCCACGAATATAAGTATTAAATAAAAAAAAAAAACATAAATAAAAATCTGACACACTTTTTGAATTGTAGTAGTGTATATATGTATGTATATATATATATATATATATATACATACGTACTCTATATGTATATGTGTATATAGAGCAACATTTTTCTGAGAATGCAATCAATCAGTATAGTTTTTATATACTATGGCACAGAATGGTTACCATATTCATGTACCACGGTATTTATATGATACTCCATTGTAAGTAATTGGAATTATTTAGTTCAGGTTCTGGGCAAAACAAGATAATGCTCACAAAGCTCCTTTAAAATGGATGTTTCTGGAGTAATTAAGTCATATCGTAGAGAGGGTTTATCAGGCCTGCTTTGCTTTCATTGCATCAGTGTTAAGTGTTATTGATTAAGAACCTGAGTCAGTGGCAGCATGTTGAGAGCATCAGTTGCTAATCTCTTAATACCTGTTTGTACCTCATTTATCTCCATGGTTTTATGTCACTGCCTCTGGTTTTATGGTGTCACTATGGCCTGTCCTACAGACTCACAGTCTATAGTCAAGAGTGCAGTTTGCCCATGGCTTGAGTACTTCATCAGTAGCTAATGATTGTACAGGATTTGACCAGCTTTTTGTTAAAGTCTGTTTAATCAGTCCTTTATATACCCGCAGGGTGAGGAAACCATACAAAGAGAAACTGAAAACATGTTTTCTAATTTAAAACAGTGTATTATAGACATATATATATTGAAGTATCCTTATTCTGCTTTTACATTCATGTCTTTTTGTACACATTGTGCAGATGTCAGAGGGCCCGTGTGCATTCCTGTATACAGCTCAAGTCATTTGCTGCAATTAAATTATCACAATTAAGCTTTTTGACCTGCTAAAGTTGTATTATAAATTCAACATAAACATTTTATATGCAGAATATGCCTCTGTACTGATTCATATATAATAATTATTTAATTATGATCTCTCTTGAACTTAATGTATGTTTTCTTTGATCATATACTGCATATACTTGCATATTCTTTCCCTTTGATCTTTTGGCTGTGTTGTTCACTTCCTTTTTAAAGCTACATATTTATACCAGTGTATTGCATGTGATATTTTGGATACATGACCCAGAATATTCCATATTGCATTGCACTATAGGATATTACAGTATGCCACAAAACTATTTGTCATATTTGTTACTTAAATGGAAACTTGGGCCTAGTTGTCACAGGGAGGAGAATTTAGACCAACAAATTGCATAAATGCAATTTTATTTTTTTTATTTACTACAAGACAGCCCAATGTTGTCATATATTTTGTAATAGCTTTTGTGAAAACAAGTGAATGCAATAAAGCCACACTGGCATTCATTGATCAAGGGTGATCACTGATCAAATCTAACCGAAAAGTTGTCGTAAGATGAATTCCTGATGATTCCTGTGAAATAATAGATGAGATATTCAATTGTATATTTGCAGCCAAGATTTCACAGTGTACACACAGAATTTGACTGAATATTTGACTCTAAAAAAACATACTCTGACAAATATTGACTGACAAATATAAAAAAAAAAAAAAAATGTGACAACTAGCCCCGGTCTCTGCTATATACACTCACTCAAGTGTAGCTATTGACCTCTATTTCTTGAACAGTACCTAGAGCCATTCTCAGCACGCACACACACACACTGTCTTTGTTTGCTGGCTGACATTATTGTTTTGCTGAAAACATATGATGTGCCAGCTCTCTCTCTCTCCACAGCTCTCATTGTGTCTCAGTGAAGTACATTTAGGGCCACTTGTCCACAAAAATGAGCTATACTTTCACTGAGAAGAGGGCTGAAACCTCTTGACTCCTCTACTTCTCCACTTTAGCAGTGGATACTCGGTCCTTTCTAGCCGTAAACTAGCCTGACAATCGTTTCAGTGAGAGGCAGCAGACCCGGTGAGAGAGAACAGCAGCTCAAGAGGGCTTGTGAGGGTAAAAATGCCCCCATTTCATTATCCCAGCGACATGGAGTGTCAGTTTAGACACGCACGTACTAACATTAGCATAATTACAGCTTTTTATGAGAAAATTAGCACACAGTTAGCACATGCTGGCTTTCTGTTCATTACAGTGCTGGTGTGAGATCATTAGCTTCAAAAGGAATTAAGATTTTGCTGATTATGTACATTTTGCCTTATTTCAGAATTGAACTGCAATCAAGAAGGAAGTGTTTTTGTTCTTATTGTCTTTTTGAATGAAATCCAGGTTAAAATTGCACTCAGTCATTTGTGCTGGCTATTCTCGTGAAAGTAAGTTGTTGACACGTAGCATCGCAAATGTAGCATGTAGCAAAGGTTTTCATTACAGATGACATTGTAGAAATGCAATATTTGTCATTAAACATTATTGATTTATTCCATGAGTGAAAGTTCCCAATAATATAAGGGTTACCAAAACAACCACAATCCATGTGTGCAACTCGCTCCATGTAAAATGTATTGACTATGTGATTGTACATCATTGTTAATATTTTTTTCTTCAATACTGTTTATTTATTTGTTTTTGTTTGTTTATTACCATTCAAATGTTTGGGGTTGGTACGGTTTTATTTATTTATTTAAATTTTTACTTGGCAAGGGCACATTAAACTGATCAAATGTGACAGTAAAGACATTTATAATGTTACTTAAAAAAAAAAAAAAAAACTATAATGTTACCAACTTTCTATTAATGAAAAAAGAATGAAAACACACAAAATTATTAATCCAATTTGTATTTTTAGCCAGATATCCATTTAAAAAATCTAACTTACCCCAAACTTTTTAACAGTAGTGTAAGTTTATTGTCTTTTGTGGAGCTTGGCAGCTGTGGTCACTGTTGTAAAAATAAAAAAATAGGAGCAATATATTCTTCAAAACTTCTACTTATGTATTTGATCAGTTTGGAATGACATGAGGGTGAGTAAATGACGATACGATTTTCATTTTTGGTCACTTTTCACTTTTGACCTCTACAGTATATTCACGCTTCGGTTGCAAATGTGCAACCTACCTAATACCACCTGTCAACACTGTGTTGGCAAGAAAAAGAGCTTTATCAGATAGTGTTACCACAGCAGCCCTATGGTGTGTTTGTGACAGAGGACTTTCTCCAACACTCCTGCTACTGTTACTAACATCTGGCTGCGGCTGGCCATGTGTTATATTGATGAACACAAAGAGAAGGATGAGCAGTGTAGGGTCACGCTCTTCCTACTCGCAAGTTAGACAGTCAATTGTGACTTTTATGACACAGATGTCATTTATTGCATCATAACCATCTGATATTCAATTTCAGACCTGAGATGCAATACTTTTTCCATTGATCAAATCTGCTGTGATTCAAGATGCCATTCGAAAGAGCCTTTGGAAATGGTTCATGCTGGATTAAACTACAATGCAACACTTTGTCACTTTTATCAGGACTTGAGGGGATGTTACGCAGAAACTCATGACACAATGAGAATCCATCCTTTAATGGGTGTAAGCGTAATTGGGTGTTCCTTGAACTGTGGGCGCTTTTTGCCCTGTGGACTTTTAGAAAATAACTTCTGAAACACACTTCTTACACTCTTTATTTAATTTTTCTACTGGCAGCGTCCAACTGTGTATGCACACGCATCACTGGAGAACTGTTCTTTTTATTATATTCTGTAAAGGAGAACATGCTGAAAATAACATTTCAAGGATTTTTGGAATTACATGGCTGACCCTTTGTCTAATTTTAGCTAGCATTTTATATATCCAAAGTAAACATCGTTAATCATATTTTCACACTTTTGGCATAATTTGGAAAATTAACAAATTAGCTTGATTAAATGGCAAAAAGAATCTTAGTTTACTTCTATTATTTCATCTCAAGTGCTCTATTGACACTGTTGTCTTGTTGGTAACCAAGTACACTAAATCTGATAACATTTTATTTGGAAAAAAAATTGTTTTTTTTGTGATGGAAATGACGGCAAAGCTCAGGGACATAATGTGAATTTTTTTTTGTTGACATTTTTACAAAATGATATGAAAATTAATGGCTTGTTTATTTAAATTATCATATAGTTGAATAAGTTTAGTAATTAAATCATATTTCAAGATTGAGAGTCTGGAGAGTCTCGCCAATGGATCGTCTGCAGTGAATGGGTGCCATCAGAATGAGAGTCCAAACAGCTGATAAAAACATTACAACAATCCACAACTAATCCAAACAATTCTAGTCCATCAATTAACATGTTGTGAAGCAAATAAAGACGTTTTTAACTTCAAACAAGGCCTCTATCCATAATATTATATATATATATAAATAGTCCATAATAAATATATATATATATATATATATAAATGTCTTGTCTGAATCAGGAGAGAAATATGCACAAATCAAGCACTGTTTACAAGCGAAAACATTCCAAAACAGTTCTAAACAAATATGTCAGTGGATTTTGATGGACAGGTGATGAACTTTTTCACTGGAGGAAGCGTTACTATGGATTGAGGAGTCATATTTTGTTTAGAAGTGACAGGCTGAAGTTAAAATGCCTTAATTATGGATTTATTTATCACAAACATGCAGATTTTGACAACATGACAACTAAATGTCTCCAAATCTGTTACGATGAAGAACAATCTCCTCTACATAATGGATGGCCTGGAGGTGAGTTGATTTTCAGCAAATTTTGATTTTTGGGTGAACTATTCCTTAAATGTCATAAGTTATGATGAAGAACAATCTCCTCTACATAATGGATGGCCTGGAGGTGAGTTGATTTTCAGCAAATTTAGATTTTTGGGTGAACTATTCCTTAAATGTCATAAGTTAAAATGTGTTAGTTTTAATAACAATCAACCCCTGGAACATATAAATGCCTATAGCCGAAGAAACAAACAATTGCGTTTTTTCCTCCATCTCATTATATTTACACACGAGGTGATTGTAAACCATCATATATGATGGAAGACGTCTGCTTTCGATGCCCCACAGTAGAGCCGGCATGTGTTTTTTATCAGCAGTCACATAAATGGGAGTGCAGCTGAGTTGTTGCAAAAGATAAACTTGATTCCTATAGAGTATAAAATGCTATTAAGACTTTGAAAAGTAAGAAGGTGGTTTTACCTTGTGCTGCCCAGACTCGTGTCTCAAAATCATGATGTAGATTGTAGATCATCAGCTTTGACAAAACCTTTGAATTATGGCATGCTTTTAGGCATCACTGACATGCAACGCCTTCTGAGAAGATCAATGAGAACATTAGAAAGATTCTGTTCAAAAGCATAAGCCTTCAAGAAAGTCGCAGGAGTTTCCTCAGTCTGGCTGCAGAAGAATATCGTTTGTTTGCTCTTTACATAAGAGTTTGTATGTTTAGTGGATTAATGGAGTGATTAAAGTGATTGATTGATTGATTGATTGATTGGTTGGTTGGTTGGTTGGTTGATTGATATGATGTACATTTGATTGATTGATTGATTGATTGATTGGTT
>NW_015555762.1:1908368-1915448 GCF_001515605.1 Sinocyclocheilus anshuiensis
TTATATTATATTATATTATATTATATTATATTATATTATATTATATTATATTATATTATATTATATTATATTATATTAATGCTTATTTTGCTTTGATCTGTTGAGTTGTATGAATTAATGAATTAACAATATTAACATATATAATGCAAATATGATATTCCCTTATGGTTCTTTTTTTTTTAATAATAATAATTACAAAAAAGTAATTAAAGCGGCCTTTTAAAAACATATATATTAATGTCTTTAAAAAATGGTAAAAGAGCTGTGCTGTTTATATAATATACATGCAAACAATTAATTACCAATAAGGCATTTCTGGGAAAAATGTGGGAGTTAATGTGTTTAGCCGTATTCTTTGGAGCAGTAATTTATTTTGCATTGTTACACACCCAAAAAAGGTTGATTGATATGATGTACATACTGTAGGTTTGTAAATCTAGTTGACCTATACTGAATGTACTGATCAAACTAAATTTGTACAAGGCCCTTAGGTAAATATATCTACAGGCAACATATCACTTTATTATATTATATTATATTATATTATATTATATTATATTATATTATATTATATGAGAGAGAGAGAGAGAGAAAGACAACCCAACAAATAAATAATACACACAAATTACACTTGCACTTAAATATCCTCTACCTTTCCAGTCAGGTCTTTATGAGCGACAATTAAAAGCTCAGGTTTTAAATAAGTCCATTATGATGGATTTGTGTAGCAGATCAAAGCTTGCCTCGAGTTCATGCCTGTATTAAAATGGCTATTCAGTAGTGTTTAATTTATGAGGCTTTTCAAATTGTTTCCCTTTATGGATTTTTAATATCTGCCTGTGACAGATGGTTTTGGGCAAATATGCACAGCGTCATATCGCTCACCACAGGAGCAGAACAAACAGATTGCATTAAACAGTCACAATGACATTTATATTGTTTTGGCTTTGATTGAAATGCAGAGTGAGTTGTTTTGACTGCTTGCTGCTCCCCAAGTTTCACAGCTCAGGATTTCTAAAGGTCTTTCCAGCAGTTGCCGCAGACAGAACCCAAAAGATTTAGAAGACTTTAAGCTAGATAAAAATCAACAAGAAGACCAGAGTTTTCAAAGTCAATAATGCCGAATGTCTAGCTGCATCTATACTGAGAAAGAGTATGAAGGATGTCTATATTAAGTGATAACGTTGTCCATATTGTACTTAGTGCGATTACAGTGGCACAGATGGGCTGCTTTATCAAGAAAATAGTTTGAGCATTATGCCAACTTACATAGTCATCTTAGAGGAAAACTTGATTCATTTCATGTTTAAGCATCCTGTATTTATGCGTACTGGCAAATATGTGCAGACTTGTTTGTTAACTGTGCAAATGATGAGCAGAAATATACTTATTTATGTAGTTTTGAATGATCACAATGATGACGAACATCCTCGTACTGGTGTCATCATGTATCTCTGGTATTAAGCACACTGCATAACAGCATAACAACAAAGTCATAGTTCGTCATCAGCATTTTGGTCACTACACTGTTAGACATTTCAAAGGGTTTTTACAGTAGCTTAGTGTTGCCAGTAAGTTACTGTAATTAAGATTTACAGTAGCAAACTATTTGATTTACAGTAGCAAACTGTACTGTTTTACAGTAAATTACTATCAAAAAATCTAATTCATCAGTATACTACTGTAATTAATCTATTTTAATATAGATTTCATTTGATTTTATATTTGTATATATAGAATTCATTTTATTTTTATCCTAAATACTGTATGTACTACTGGCATTCAATTAAAAGAGACACAATAATTACAAAATATAATTTTTTTTTATTTAAAACATTGAATGTATAACATTTAAAAATGCAGTCTTCCAGTGCTGGAACAGTTCATCTTCACCATTTCTCCTGTCTTAGGACATTTTGCAGTGCATTATGTTGTATTCTCTGGATTTATCCTCACAAAGAATCTATACGCAACAAAAACATAATGAGAAAATAAATACATAGCCGTCTGCAAAACCCAGGTGCTTCTCCAAAACGTGGCCACCACCTTTGCTCACCATCCACTTTGTTAGTGACTGAAATGTGTTCCCTGAAAAACAAAAAGTAGAAATGACACACTTTTAAAAGGCAAACCCCATAGAATACACAAACCTCTCAAAACCATATTTGTTCTCTTACCTGAATTAGTCTCAGGGTGGTTGGCATGCTCATGTCTTTCTTGATGCTTCATTGCAGTTGCCTTTAAAACACAAATACAAAAAATGCAGTAAAACTTAAATTCCATTAAAAACTATAACAAACTAATTCTAAAACTAAGGCAGATAGCCATAAAACTAGTTTAACCTTGCTAACATATGGTTTTATTTTCTCAATAGGCTACTGGCCAACATTAACTAACACCTGAACAAAATTTCACATTAGTTAACTTAATGTTAATATAAGATAAACGTTGCTCGTTAAAAATCATTTAAATTCGGTACGTTAATTCAATATGCTGACAAAGTCTTTTGAAAGGACAGCGCGGTTTACCTTGGTAAAGTTATCTCATTGTTAACGGGTAATTTGTTAACTGGTGTGCAAAAATCTGACAAAACACACACAGAGACATACTGTACATACATATATTTGACCTTGCTTGCTGGTCTTATTCTCTCGTAAGGTGCATCGATACACAGCGCGGATGTTCTCCACTCTCTTGGGTTCATACCCGGGCAAAACCTGCGACGCTGCCCCGTGGGTTCCGTGTCTTCCTCGTATGCGAGCGGCACGGTGCGACGCGACAAAAGACAATATAGAACCCATTATAATCAACGATACTATCTACAATGGATGCGGAGAGTAAAGTGATGCCCCGGTATATTTCTGACGTAGGCCTACAGATGTGCTCCAAGTGCTCATGCTGTTTCTGACATGAAGGGCAAACGTATTTGCCAATCATTACAAGCGATGTAACACGTCCAGTATAGTCTGTCCCAAGCTGTTGCGGCGTTGTAGACAGGGCAAATGGCACAGAGGCCGTTACGGCAAATACAGTAGTATACAGCAATTTTAAACAAATAGAGTAAGTCACTGTATGTGGAGTTTGATGTCACAGAAAATTCCCATGATGCAAAGGGTATTACAGTTACTTACTGTAAATGGAATCTGCAGTATTATACTGGGGGATATACAGTAAATAACTGTAGAAATTACAGAAATGTCTAACAGTGTACGTGCTAATCACAGCTACATTAGTGTTTCTGCAAAGACTCTTATCAGGTAAACAGCCATAATATCAGCACAACTGAGCTGTTAATGTGGGAATCCTTAGCTGACTTTGTTTTAGCATCGTTTGCTAGGTCACTATACATAGAAATGTTTCACTTACAAGGCCTAAGCTGCAAAAATGTTTTGTTGAAATCGACAGGTTATTTTTGATAAAATGGTGATTACTATGTTCTCAATTGTTTAAAAGATTAAGGCAATTATCAAAATTTGATCAAATATCATTTCATTTTCCAATTAAAAATATATATTTGAAAATTTGTTATGCTTAATTACCCCTTAGCAGGTATTATTATTTTGACTCTGGTACTAAATAACACTGCTTTGAAGTAAGTGAATTGCCTGTAGAGCAAGGGAATTTTTGCAGTGCAGATGGGAAAGTATGAGCTATAGTATTTTGTGTCCAGGAACAATTATATAGATTGTATGTTTATATAATGGTGTAGCCTATATTTAGATTAAAAACACTGTAAAGCCAAAAATAACATTAAATTAAATTAGACATGAGCACTGAGCACTGAGCTTAAACTCCACCTCCACACCAATATCTGATTGATCTGATTGGTGCAGAAGAAGAGGGGCGTGTCTAAGTAACTATAACTGGAGGCTTATCGGTTCTTGGAAACCCAAACACTCACAATCTGCTAATTTTGACATAGCTTGTCTTTTGGAAACTACTGTGTGGATGATTTTTGATTAACAAAATGCAGAATTTTAATTTATATTTTTATCTTTGAAAAAAAAAATCTGCTTCAGAAAAAGAAACAATTACTTTTATTTTTACTTAATTGGACTTATTCACTGCCATGAGAGTAACATTGACAGATTGATCCTTTTATAACAGTTTATATCAAGGGAAGGGAAATCATTTTGGCCACGACTGTATATTATATGAAATGCGTAAAAAAAAAAAGTTAATGTTTTTGAATGAAGTCTATTTTATTTGAAAACAGTAATATTGTCAAATAGTATTACAATTTAAAATAACTGTTTTATTTCAATATAATTTAAAATGTAATTGATTTACCTAATTGTAATGTGCTTATTTGCTCAAGTAAAATTTCTTATTATTATCAGTGTTGAAAACAATTTTTGCTGAATGGTTTCCACAAAAAATGTCAAGCAGCACAACTATTTTCAACATCGATAATACTATGAACTGTTTCTTGAGCAGCAAATCAGCATATTAAAATTATTTCTGAAGGATCATGTGACACTGAAGACTGGAGAAATGATGCTGAAAATTCAGCTTTGATCACATGAATACAGTACATTACATTTTAAATTATATTAAAATAGGGGGAAAAGTTTTTAAATTGTTACAATGTTTCAGAATATTATTGGTTTTACTGTATTTTGGATCAAATACATGCAGACCTGGTGAGCATAAGAGACTTCTGTCAAAACAATAATAAATCTTAAAGATTCCAAATTTTAGCGAATGTCTATTTGGATTAAATTAACAGGCAAATTACAGGATAAATAGTGTCACATTTGATAAATGTTGTGTCCCGAAATGTGTGCAAAATGAGGCACTAGTAAGTGTTTTTTTTTACCAAGACATCATGCAACCCTAAAATATTTCAAATTCTGAGACTACTAGTGACTATGCTTTGGTTTGTTTATCCTTACGTTCTCCAATGGACCACAGGGATGCTGGAGCAGTTTCAAAGTGTATCAATGGAACAATTTTTAGTTCACATGTTTATTGTCACAAAATATGCCTATTTGATTAAGGACCTATAAATAGTGCAGAAACATGTAATAGCAATAATGTGCATTTGTTTTTGTTAAAAAAACCCTGTGGTTGGTTACTTTAGTATGCTGTGCAATTGATGTAAGGTCTGAGAATTGTTAAATACCCACTGGGTTAAAGCAGTGTGTGTTGAATACTAGATGATTGGAGTTTTGCATGACGCATTTCAATAGTCTGTCGACTGTGGCATGCTTCTGTTATTATAGTCCCTGGTAAATATTTTTGAATATAATGTTTAATTTATATAGCGCCTTTCCCAAGCTCAAGGACGCTCTACAAGGTACACCAAAGCAGCAAATACTGATTACAAAGAAACAATTTCATTGGACATTTGCCCAATTCAGTTACAAATAATGCAGTTGCATATAACACAGATTATGTAGAAAAGACAGAAATAGAAAAACAAAACAGACAAATACACAATGTAAATTAGTGATAGTGTTGAGTAAACAAATAAGTTTTAAGCTTTGATTTGAATTCACCGAAAGAGGTGACTGTTCTGAGTGCCAGGGGAAGTGAATTCCAAAGTTTGGGTGCAGTAACAGAGAAGGACCTGCCGCCCATTGAAGATAGTGACGTGACATGTGACATGTGGCCAAGTATGGTGACCCATACTCAGAATTAGTGCTCTGCATTTACCCATCCAAGAGGTCTCGCAGTAAACCGACAACCAAAAAGTTCCCGGCGGCAACAAAGCATGCCTCGTTGAAACAAGGTAGTTAAAAACAGACCACAGCGTAGTATCCAAGTAGTATCCAAGAAACTAGAGGGATTCACAGCAGATCCAACAATAGTCCGAACAGTAGTCCAGTAGTCCAAAACGAAAGTAGTAGTCCAAGACAGTAGTCCAACTCGTTGAAACAAGGTAGTTAAAAACAGACCACAGAGTAGTATCCAAGTAGCATCCAAGAAACCAGAGGGATTCACAGCAGGTCCAACAATAGTCCCAACAGTAGTCCAGTAGTCCAAAACGAAAGTAGTCCAAGACGGTAGTCCAAAAATGAAAAAGAACCAGACAAAATGCAAACACAGATCGTCACAAACAAACAGCCCAGCGTGGAGCGGCAGCCAGATGCGCACAGCGTACCCACAACCGGAAGTGAGCCACGTTGAAAGAGAGGCCCAAAAGGTCTTCTTAGTAGTAATTAGTAATTAGTAAAAGGTAATTAGTAGTAGTTTGTTTATTTGATTGTTTGATGTTTTTGATTGGTTTCGAATAATTTGTGATTGATGTTTATCAAAATAATAACTTTTTCTAATACAAGAACCAGACAAAACGCAAACACAGATCGTCACAAACAAACAGCCCAGCATGGAGCGGCAGCCAGACGCGCACAGCGTACCCACAATCAATAATAATCAATGTATTCATATCGGTAGGATTTCTTCTAACAGACAGTCCTCTGTCAATAATAATGAATGTATTCATATCGGTAGGATTTCTTCTAACAGACAGTCCTCTGCAATAAACCTCAGCTAGACGGCATCTCCTACATGGACAATAATGATTTGCATCATCAGTCCCTGTGTGGCTCTATTTGCTGACATGAGTGCCACTTTTTTGAGCTGCTCAGATTAATTTTTCATGACTGGAGAAGTCGTCGCGTTCAGCATGATGAAACTGCCATGGAGTGAATCTGTTCTCGGATGATACTGATACAGAAGTTTGACTGAAGGCTTTTTGTTAGTGTGAATGATAAAGTAGGGTGGAAGGGTTTATGGACCATGAGGGATGGACTTGTGAAAGGAAAGAAAATCTTTATTATCTCTCGTTTAATAGGCAACAATGAGATTAAATAGAGAGTGAATGTAGACTTGCAGTGCAATTGTAGACCAAATGGAATTTTATCCATGTACTTATCCATTCTTTACTTAGACATTACTTTGACAAAATAAATGAATTAATTACATTAAAAATAAATAAATAACTTCAAATTTGAGTTCATGTTGACCTGATTATGTTATGTACAATCCTGGGAATTATATAATCAAAAAGATTGATTGATTGATTGATTGATTGATTGATTGATTGATTGATTGATTCATTGATTTGTTGTACTT
>NW_015555762.1:1915458-1918398 GCF_001515605.1 Sinocyclocheilus anshuiensis
GATTGATTGATTGATTGATTGATTGATTGATTGATTGATTGATTGATTGATTGATTGATTGATTGATTGATTGATTGATTGATTGATTGATTGATTGATTGATTGATTGATTGATTGATTGATTGATTGATTGATTGATTGATTGATTCATTGATTTGTTGTACTTTACTGCATGTCAGCTGTATCTACCTTATTTCACAACAAGTAATCTAGTTTCTGTGAATACGAGACTTAGAATTCATTGGCTGCTATATACATAACTAAAAGAATAACAAAGCGCAGTAAACCAACTATTTGCACTACAAACATGTGTGTTTATTATTACAATAATACATTCAAATAATATAAGAAATGCAATATCAAGCTTCATAACAAGCTGTTTTGTACAGATAAAAATAACTGGAAGCCTCACACATCAAGTGAAATGGCCGCACCAGCTCTTACATTAAAAATAAGGTCGATACTGTATTCTGTATCTCTTAGGGGAAATACCTGAGGAAAGAAATGATATTTAAATGAAACATTGCCTTGAACTCCATTAAGCCTCCTGAACTATGAAACAGCTTCTGATCTTTCTAAAGGGCAGGTATTATGATTGCTTAGACCTGAAACAACTGGGCCTCAACATCCTGACAGAAATATTTGTCTCTTTCTTGTTTTGTTGGATCTAGAGTTAGAAATAGTAGCCACATAAAGGGTCGATTGATTAATCGAACCCCATTTATGAGATATATAATGGCAGGTCTTTTACACACAGTTTTACTTACTGCCTCAGTGACTTGACTATTTCCACCATTTTCAATGCAATTTATTTATTGGTGGCAAGTTTTTTCTTTTTTCTTTTCCTCTTTTTCTTCTTTTTTAAACAGTTTCACTTCCACTTTGTTCCAACAAACAGCAACTGGTTTGACAGCCAGCCTGCCCAGCCAATCACCACATGACATGTTGACAGGTCATAATTAATGTAGAAAAAATAACTGTATGAACAGACAGATGGTTTCATGCAACAACACATCCATTTATCTTAAAACATGTTCTTATATGGGCTAGTTAAGAACAATTAATGTCTCGGGGGAAACTCGTTTGCAGGAACAACTGCAATATATCTGCTGGCATGTATATAGTTTTAAAATGTTAAGGAAGTCCTGCAGCCATGTTAAAAAAAATGTGAAGAAATAATGAAGTAAATAAGTATTTTGCCGTCAATAACAATAAAGCTGCTCATAGATTCTCTTTATCATTGTGAGCGACATATAAACAAATAATTTCTATAGACGTGAAGAGCTCTGAGCAGAATCTCTGAGTTGCTGTCTCATAATTACAGTAATTTTGCAGCATTATTAAATGATGATCAAATGATGGCTCATGGCTGAGAGTGTTTAAACTGTAACCAGATGTGCTGTGTAGTCGAGCACACCTTCAGTATTTAAAATAGCAGGTGCAATTTTAATATGTTACAGATTAACCAGAAAGCTCAGTTAAAACAAGATAAAATCACAAACAAGAGGTTTTTATTTTATTTTATTTTATTTTGAGGGTCCATGACATATTATTTGTTGTATTTCCATAAGATTTTGTGAAGCATCAACAACACTCAGACGTTCTCTCTCATTTCGGTACAGCGCTTCTCCTAATCTAATTGTGCATCACGTAAAGAGATTAAAGCGTTTCTCTGGCCTCCTGAGATTATTGGCACACGGGTGTTTAATGGCTTCTTTGATGACAGTGTAATGTCTACCTACTGCTACCATTTCTCTGCAGCATTCTCTCTGCACAGCCTTGACTCATAGGCTTCATAAGCAGCTAATGAGATAATAAACCCCATAATATATTACACACACACATACACAAGAAATACAGTATCTAAGAAGTACAGTGCATGATATATTTAAATATACATATTAAAATTAAGAATTTCTACATTATTATAAATGCATTGATATTTATAGCAATTTATCAATTCAAAATATTAAGATTTGATTTTTTAGTTTTTTTACTATCTAAAATGGAGATTGTTTTTCGAATGTTAATATAATACAATATCTGAAAGGCATATCTAATATTTTATATAAATATTAGTAATGAGAATTTACACATTATTATCAATATAATATTATCATCTGTGTTATTCAAAATTTCAGCATTCGGTACCAATACCAGTGAAAATACATGGTTCTCGGTACCAATTTCGGTACCAAAGCAAAACACAAAAACATGCTAATGATCCTCTATGCCATTATGAGCGACATATAAACAAATAATTTCTATAGACGTGAAGAGCTCTGAGCAGAATCTCTGAGTTGCTGTCTCATAATTACAGTAATTTTGCAGCATTATTAAATGATGATCAAATGATGGCTCATGGCTGAGAGTGTTTAAACTGTAACCAGATGTGCTGTGTAGTCGAGCACACCTTCAGTATTTAAAATAGCAGGTGCAATTTTAATATGTTACAGATTAACCAGAAAGCTCAGTTAAAACAAGATAAAATCACAAACAAGAGGTTTTTATTTTATTTTATTTTATTTTGAGGGTCCATGACATATTATTTGTTGTATTTCCATAAGATTTTGTGAAGCATCAACAACACTCAGACGTTCTCTCTCATTTCGGTACAGCGCTTCTCCTAATCTAATTGTGTATCACGTAAAGAGATTAAAGCGTTTCTCTGGCCTCCTGAGATTATTGGCACACGGGTGTTTAATGGCTTCTTTGATGACAGTGTAATGTCTACCTACTGCTACCATTTCTCTGCAGCATTCTCTCTGCACAGCCTTGACTCATAGGCTTCATAAGCAGCTAATGAGATAATAAACCCCATAACTTTAATTGCACACCATCCAGACATCATATGCTCTCCATCATTGCCCTTCATCACACATTTCTCCAACAGAGAACATGTGGACCTAGATCAAGTTCTCATGGCAGTAAATGAAACCA
>NW_015555762.1:1919969-1944002 GCF_001515605.1 Sinocyclocheilus anshuiensis
TGAATAATATTCATAACAGAAGCGGTGTTTCCCACAGACTTGCACTCTATTTGTGGCGGCATATATATGCAAATTCATTCTCTGCCAGAAGGAGGTGCTTGTAGAGCGGGAGAGATCAGGTTTCCCCAGTAATGGCTGTACACAAAGCAGTGCTCAGCTCACAAACGCTTGCTCAGGCATTACAGGCAAGGTAAAATGACAATGACATCCATAATTTTCTGAAGACAGTCGGTTTCCTTCAGAAATACAGTGATATAAAAACCCCCGGGAAACAATGTATGGGATGAAATTAAACTTACCTGCTTGAACTCTTTCATTTGATCCGGGTGTCTGTCTTTAAAGTGTTTTGTTAGTTTGATGTGTTTCCTCATTTTGAGGTTGCCATGGGTTGACCGGGTACTCTGTACCACCGGTACTTAACGAAACCTAGTACCGTAACCCGTAACGTTTTTTTTGACAAATATCAAAGTATTAAAATAAGTATTATTTTGTTATGTCTAAAAAAGTAGAAAGTAGTGCCAATTTAAACATAATATCTAAAAAGTATAAATATAATATTTGGTTTCACTATATTTTGATTGTCCCTTGTTGCCTATACCTAAGATTGCACCTACATAGTCTCATTAGATTATTAGTAGAGTATTAGTAGACTGGTAGGGTTAGGGTTTGAATAAGCTGACATGTACTTGCATAGTTACTTATGGTCAGTAGAATGTCTGTTGGGAGACTATCACAATGAACGGTTGGCAGATATTAAGCGGACAGTCTACTAACACTAATAAACACTAATAAAAGTTAAAAGACATGCAGGTGCAACGTTAATTGATGTCAACAGAATGTTCAAAAGGGACCATCAAAATAAAGTTTTACCTAATATTTCATATAAGTTTATATTGAGAATTTTTTTTTATTCTAAATATAATAAAATCTATTTATGAATTACATTTATGTGAAACTTCATAAACGAAAGAAAAAGTTGTAGTTGTGTATGTACTGGTATATGTACTGTATGTGTCTGTCCAAATGTGAAAATGTGTCTGTGCTAGAACTACATTTTAAATAGGAATACATGTGATGTCAACCATATATACATTATTACATACAGTAAAGTCCATGCTACTTTTGTTTTACCACATATAAGGTCAAATATACATGCAAATGGAAGGTAATTCCCAAATTGTGTAATAACCACCACAATGTTGGGGTGAGTTTGTTGATAGCACACATTTTTATAAACACTCCTTTCCTTATCTTTGGGTTTGTTTACTTAGTAATGTAATGCGGTCTTCCTGTATGTTGCTCCTGCCCATTAGGAACAGAGCCAATCTGAACAAAACACAAACAATGAAACTTTTCTATTCACTTCCCATCTGCTGGCTGTCTAAAGACCCATGTGTGTTGAATAAATAGCAAACACAGGCACAATCTATTCACTGTGTCTCTCATAATCCCTTAGCATTAATGAAAATAGGCATGTTCATTAAGAAGAAGAAAAAAACAGTTGAAAGCCGAGAGTGGAGAAAACTAATTCTTACCTAGTCCTCATAATCTTATGTTAACTCCATGGTCTTGCAAGCCAATATGTTTCTTAGGCTTTGCCTTGTGTGTCCTCATATGTATACACATTCACAAACCAGATTTGTGTATGAATTCAGTGGCCTTGATATGTAGCTCAATTACACATTCTTGGCTGCTTGATTGATGATCCTGCAGGATTCATTTTCCATTGACTCTTCAACAAACAGGCTCGTTCTTGGAATTATACGAATGTGTAATTTATTGATCCTCTAGAAGACATTGCATAAGGTTATATTCTTCTACAAAGTAAAAGGAAGGTCATAGGTTCGATTCCCAACTGGTAAAATACTGGTATGGCATAGAGAACGTGCATCAAACAAAGCTGGCTTACCAAAAAAGAGGGATAAAAAAAGCTGATTGATGACTTCCAGGTGATTAATGACATTAAGGATTTGTGGTTGTTCTATTTGACCGATCGTACATGTTTTTTGCATGGTTGTTTGTTTTGTCTCACCCGTGGCAAACTGCCATGTTGGCTGAATGTGCATAATAATCTCTAGTGGGGAACGATCAAACAAAATTGCGGGGTAATTAAATATTGATTATAAACATGGAGAATTTGAGAAGATGGATATCAAGATGTTGGGTAAAAAGGAAGTCTACAAAACATGAATGTTCTCTTTGAGATTAATAATGAAGGAACATACAGTTAATGTTAACCTTTACACTTTCTTAATATCTTTCATATCTCCAGGTTCATATTTCATATCTGTAAATCTGCTTAATGGTGTTGGGATGGACTGATGAGACTTGCATTTCAAACTGATATTATCCCAATATAGAAAACAGCCCATTAATAATGAATTAGTTACATTAGTAGGCGGCAGAATATTTAAAACCAGCTTCAAACGCTGCTTCACTTTTTAGAAAGGCATCCTCTGAAAACTAGTCTAAATAAAAAATAAATAAATAAATAAATCTTGTGGCAAAATGCAGTGAAGATGAAAATAAACAAACAACATGCCAGCATCTTCTGCTGCTCTCATGAAAAACCCAAATACCGAGAATATTTCAACGTTATATAACGTTCAGAATCAACACAGATGCCTACACACTGGCCAGTAATCAATTGAGATAAAACGTATATAAAGACTCAAAACTCAAAAATAAACATGCTTCAACAAATTTGTTAGGGGTGTGCAAAAGTACCTTTCTTCACTGTGTTCTGCTTCCAAATGGATCCCTATATGCTTTTCTAGTGTTTGTTTGTCTAGAACTCTTTTTCCTGAAATGATGTACTGTTTTACTTGAGGCCTCTGATGGACATGACTTAGAGCAGCTGAACCATTTCTCTCAATTACAGGCCAAATACCTCTGAAAGAGTCAGTGAGTGGCATCTAATAGAGTCCTGATTGGTATGTGTGGACTTTGTGTTTGTCTCTGATCGTAGGATCCATGGCCAGTGAACTGTTAGAGTCTCTGTTTTTTTTCTCTTCTCTCGGTTTTCTCATGCTCACCATCAGCTAGTAGACTCTAACTCTATGAGTTTTGATATTGTGGCGGGGCGCCCCAAATAAAACAATGTATGGGATGAAATTAAACTTACCTGCTTGAACTCGCGCCACAAATAAAACAATGTATGGGATGAAATTAAACTTACCTGCTTGAACTCTTTCATTTGATCCGGGTGTCTGTCTTTAAAGTGTTTTGTTAGTTTGATGTGTTTCCTCATTTTGAGGTTGCCATGGGTTGACCGGGTACTCTGTACCACCGGTACTTAACGAAACCTAGTACCGTAACGTTTTCATTTTTTTTTGACAAATATCAAAGTATTAAAATAAGTATTATTTTGTTATGTCTAAAAAAGTAGTGTTTTTTTCCAATTTAAACATAATATCTAAAAAGTATAAATATAATATTTGGTTTCACTATATTTTGATTGTCCCTTGTTGCCTATACCTAAGATTGCACCTACATAGTCTCATTAGATTATTAGTAGAGTATTAGTAGACTGGTAGGGTTAGGGTTTGAATAAGCTGACATGTACTTGCATAGTTACTTATGGTCAGTAGAATGTCTGTTGGGAGACTATCACAATGAACGGTTGGCAGATATTAAGCGGACAGTCTACTAACACTAATAAACACTAATAAAAGTTAAAAGACATGCAGGTGCAACGTTAATTGATGTCAACAGAATGTTCAAAAGGGACCATCAAAATAAAGTTTTACCTAATATTTCATATAAGTTTATATTGAGAATTTTTTTTTATTCTAAATATAATAAAATCTATTTATGAATTACATTTATGTGAAACTTCATAAACGAAAGAAAAAGTTGTAGTTGTGTATGTACTGGTATATGTACTGTATGTGTCTGTCCAAATGTGAAAATGTGTCTGTGCTAGAACTACATTTTAAATAGGAATACATGTGATGTCAACCATATATACATTATTACATACAGTAAAGTCCATGCTACTTTTGTTTTACCACATATAAGGTCAAATATACATGCAAATGGAAGGTAATTCCCAAATTGTGTAATAACCACCACAATGTTGGGGTGAGTTTGTTGATAGCACACATTTTTATAAACACTCCTTTCCTTATCTTTGGGTTTGTTTACTTAGTAATGTAATGCGGTCTTCCTGTATGTTGCTCCTGCCCATTAGGAACAGAGCCAATCTGAACAAAACACAAACAATGAAACTTTTCTATTCACTTCCCATCTGCTGGCTGTCTAAAGACCCATGTGTGTTGAATAAATAGCAAACACAGGCACAATCTATTCACTGTGTCTCTCATAATCCCTTAGCATTAATGAAAATAGGCATGTTCATTAAGAAGAAGAAAAAAACAGTTGAAAGCCGAGAGTGGAGAAAACTAATTCTTACCTAGTCCTCATAATCTTATGTTAACTCCATGGTCTTGCAAGCCAATATGTTTCTTAGGCTTTGCCTTGTGTGTCCTCATATGTATACACATTCACAAACCAGATTTGTGTATGAATTCAGTGGCCTTGATATGTAGCTCAATTACACATTCTTGGCTGCTTGATTGATGATCCTGCAGGATTCATTTTCCATTGACTCTTCAACAAACAGGCTCGTTCTTGGAATTATACGAATGTGTAATTTATTGATCCTCTAGAAGACATTGCATAAGGTTATATTCTTCTACAAAGTAAAAGGAAGGTCATAGGTTCGATTCCCAACTGGTAAAATACTGGTATGGCATAGAGAACGTGCATCAAACAAAGCTGGCTTACCAAAAAAGAGGGATAAAAAAAGCTGATTGATGACTTCCAGGTGATTAATGACATTAAGGATTTGTGGTTGTTCTATTTGACCGATCGTACATGTTTTTTGCATGGTTGTTTGTTTTGTCTCACCCGTGGCAAACTGCCATGTTGGCTGAATGTGCATAATAATCTCTAGTGGGGAACGATCAAACAAAATTGCGGGGTAATTAAATATTGATTATAAACATGGAGAATTTGAGAAGATGGATATCAAGATGTTGGGTAAAAAGGAAGTCTACAAAACATGAATGTTCTCTTTGAGATTAATAATGAAGGAACATACAGTTAATGTTAACCTTTACACTTTCTTAATATCTTTCATATCTCCAGGTTCATATTTCATATCTGTAAATCTGCTTAATGGTGTTGGGATGGACTGATGAGACTTGCATTTCAAACTGATATTATCCCAATATAGAAAACAGCCCATTAATAATGAATTAGTTACATTAGTAGGCGGCAGAATATTTAAAACCAGCTTCAAACGCTGCTTCACTTTTTAGAAAGGCATCCTCTGAAAACTAGTCTAAATAAAAAATAAATAAATAAATAAATCTTGTGGCAAAATGCAGTGAAGATGAAAATAAACAAACAACATGCCAGCATCTTCTGCTGCTCTCATGAAAAACCCAAATACCGAGAATATTTCAACGTTATATAACGTTCAGAATCAACACAGATGCCTACACACTGGCCAGTAATCAATTGAGATAAAACGTATATAAAGACTCAAAACTCAAAAATAAACATGCTTCAACAAATTTGTTAGGGGTGTGCAAAAGTACCTTTCTTCACTGTGTTCTGCTTCCAAATGGATCCCTATATGCTTTTCTAGTGTTTGTTTGTCTAGAACTCTTTTTCCTGAAATGATGTACTGTTTTACTTGAGGCCTCTGATGGACATGACTTAGAGCAGCTGAACCATTTCTCTCAATTACAGGCCAAATACCTCTGAAAGAGTCCGTGAGTGGCATCTAATAGAGTCCTGATTGGTATGTGTGGACTTTGTGTTTGTCTCTGATCGTAGGATCCATGGCCAGTGAACTGTTAGAGTCTCTGTTTTTTTTCTCTTCTCTCGGTTTTCTCATGCTCACCATCAGCTAGTAGACTCTAACTCTAAAGAATTGTCATGTATGTATGTATGTATGTATGTTTCTAATGCATATAGTACTTCAGTTTCAAAATTGATTTCTATAGATGACATGGATGATGATGATGATGATGATGATGATAGTCTGTATGTATATATAAATATACAGTGGTTGTGTAATTACATTGTAATTATACAATGATAATAGAATAATTAAAATGTAATTACACAATATTGTATGATAGACAGACAGATAGACAGACAGACAGACAGATTATATTATATGTAATAATATTTTACAATAATACTTTTTTACTCAGTTTTTGATTAAACAGATTTTGCTGAGCAAAGATATTTATTTCAAAAACATTTTGAATGGTAGTGTATATCTTACATAAAATTTTCCCTGACGGATAGTTGTAACATTAATGTTAGCTAACATTACAGTTGGTTAGCTTTACTAGCCATCATTTGTACCAAGAACAGGAAAAACTGCTATGCATCCACCCATGCCCCTAGGGCTCTATCATTATTTTTCTAAATAAAATTATTCCAAAAATAAATATCCATGCTTTATATTTGTATAAGTGTGTGAGGCAGTCCCGTGTGGTGCTACTCAATTTTCCACCAACCCCATGATCTTCTGCTGCCAGATGAACTCTGGACTATCTAGTGCTGTGAAGCTCTGTTCTCTATACAGCCGAATGCTGAGATGATTTATTTATGTGCACGAGACCATCGGGGGCTCTGAGCGGAAGTCAGATCTGAAACACAGGAGGCATGAGCGGCTCATGAAAGAGCTGCTGCTAGTTATTCATTCATGCACTGTGCTATAAAACCTCAAACGTTGATCTAAATCAATGCAACAATGCATGAGTAAAACGTATGTCCCAGAAGTATGAAAATACATTTAGAGGAGGAGGGGTTTTCAGGTACACCCAGTCCATTTAGTAAAGACTAAAAAATGCAACTTTGAATGTTTTCTGCGGAACTGAGAATCAGTGCATCTCATAGTAAGGGATGGGAACAGATGTTAGAGTATTTTCTGTTGGCTGACCATGTGGACTGGCATTGTTGTGTAATGTCAATGCAAAAGGCTTTTTGTTTTGGTATTTATTTATTAAATAAAAAAACGTATTGAAACTTCTAAAGTTGAAACAATTTTTTTCTTTCTGAGTTTGCTGTTAATTTGTTTGCAGTATCCCTTAAGTGAGGGTCTCTCGCGCTCTAATGCATGCGACTTTAACATCACTTTCATTTGCCTGTCTTATTGAATTTACTACTCTTCCATTAAAGCTGATTGCATTTTTGTGTCACCTCTAAACAGTATCAGGGGAGATTTTATTAAAAAAAGAAAAGAGTGCGTCCATTACCTAGCAATTTAGAGGTGGCATCTTGATGCATGAACCGTGGAGGTACACAATTGAATTGTTTACTGAAAATGTGGGAAAAATGCCTCTTCCTGGATAGTGGCATTATGGCCATTCTGTTTCTCCTTCTCGCTTTCTCTAGTGCTGTTTTGCTGTCTTGCTTTCACTTAAATGAGGAACTTCAGAAAATTAAATATCCAGATTTAGCTGCGATCTTTCAGCAGCAACAACAACAACAACTACACCTACATTTCGTTTCTTTGGATCATATTTTTGTTGTTAGACATTATTTATTTTGTGTCATGTGGCATTGTGTGTTGATCAAGGTTTTTTTTTGTAATTGGAGAAATCAAAACGATTTCATGGCATTTACTAACAAATTTACAGTTTGCTGAATTGGTGGCAAAGTCATATTTTTGTCATGATCTCGATCTAGTTGGAGTGCCCATGAGCTCCGCTAGAGGGCACCCCATCCTGTACCCTTTACCACTCACCCCAGATTCCATTTCCCATAATCTTCTGCCTGGACACATCATCAATTGCAAACACCTGTCTTTCATCAGATCTCATCATCAGTCCACAGCTGTCTCACATTAGAAGTTCTTTAAAAGTAGCATACACACTCTCTGACTTTGCTGGTGATTGAATGTTTAGACTCCTGTTGTCTTGCCTTCCGGGTTTCATCGTGTTTTGATCCTAGACTATTTCCTTGTTTGTGATCGTTTGCTGCCTGTCCTGAATATCGGCTGTTTATCTGGATTACTCTTTTGCCTTGTCTCTGCTGTTACTGTTTGCTGTTTCTGGACCCTGAAAATGGATCCCCACTGCGTTGTCACGCCTCCTTCATTACAATGTTCTTACAATCTGCTTATGCTCCACTTACCATTACACTGTAAAAGAAAAAAATATATATATAATAATACATATATATTATTTTTAAGTTGTAAATAAAGAATTTCAGAGGGTTTTTTTAAGTACAGTTTTTTTTCTGTGTAAGATTAGGGGTGGATCATCATTCTTACTTTTTTCTAATCATCATAAATTATTTTGTACAAATCACATAATATGAAACTCACCACTGTATTGTCATGCTGCGGTGAATAATAAATGCATGAAGAAGAGGAAGATCAAGTCAAATAGTCTTTAATTCATCCACAAGAGGGTAAATCCATGAACAGGCAGGCAGGAGACACACGTAGGGACGTAGTCAATACCAGACAAAGCCACTAGAAGGCAAGCCTGCAACCATTTGCTGAAAAAGCGTAACGGCTAAAGCTAACGCTTCCGGTCTGGCAGTACGTGGGAAAGGAGACCAGAGGCCATTTTGTTTGAATGGATGTCAATGGAGGAGAGGCTTCACTACGTAGAATAAACAGCTTTTTAGAGGAAACGGCTTATTTAATGAATCGACAGCCTATCTGCTAATCTTCAACATGTTTTACACTAAACAATAATTTTGGATTGAACTATTTTTAGAGTTTACCATGAAAAAAAAAAGCCATTTTAAGAGAGAAGTCACTGACTATTTGCGACAGCTGGGATTCAGCTTACGGCACTTCCCATTCATTCCTATGGTATCCGTAAATGGCAACTGAGCGTCGTACAACTCTGAGTAAAATTCAGTGACGTTAAGGCTATAATGTGATTGGTTATTAAGGGATACGTGATCCAAGTTAGCCGTTACGTTTTCTCAAATAGTAAGTAATACAGACCCTCTCATCTCCCTATAGTAAGATAATCTCTGTACCGGACAAGGGACAAACTGAACAGACTAGAACTTAAGTAGGGGTGCTAACGAGGGACAGACAGGTGAGGATGATTAACAAGACACAGGTGAACTAACTAAAGTAATCAAAGAGAGACAGAAACTGGGTCAGTGAACACATGAGGGATGAAAACACGACAAAAAAAGTCCATGGGTGTGACATTTATAAAATACTTATGATTTCTCAGAGATCATTAAGTAGAATTTTTGGAACAGAAAATATGTAATGATCATGATGATTAATATTAATAATAATAATAATAATAATAATAATAACAATAACAACAGCAACAATAATAATAAGCATCAATTTTTGTTTCAAGATATACCTATTTCGTACAACAACAACGATAATAATAATAATAATAATAATAATAATAATAATAATAATAATAATAATAATAATAATATGGTTAAGCATCAATTTTTGTTTCAAGATATACCTATTTCGTACAACAACAACGATAATAATAATAATAATAATAATAATAATAATAATAATAATAATAATAATAATAATAATATGGTCACTTTACAAGAACATGCCCCCCCTAAAGTTTAGCATCAGTAGATAATTTGTTATTGTTCATATATATTCAGATACATAATTCTTCTATGATTTATGTATGACTTCTATAAAACCCTGATGTTAGCACTAAAAATCAGCCTAACTGTGCAATTAAGTCTCTCAATTTGACAGTTTTCAAATTTGATTTTGGTATTATTTAAATTATATTTGGCTAAGGTCCAGTTCTCACTATTAACTAGTTGTTTATTATCATTATTATTACTAGAATATTGGCTTTTTATTAGTACTTATAAAGCACATAGTAATCCCTTATTCTGCATGATCATGTTCTAGATCCCTTAACCCAACCCAATACTTAAGCTTTACAACTAATAAGCAGCAAATTAGGAGTTTATTAAGGGAAAACTCTTAGTAGTGAAAATGTGTTCCCCATGCTAAAGTGTTGCCTTATATTAATGTGTCTCAGTACTGGTCATCTCAAAAATATATAATTACGGGCTCTTCTGGAAAGGCTTTTTTGTCTACATCATAACAATGATCCCATTTTTGTACATTTAAAGAGCCTCAAAAACCTCTTATTTATGTTGGTGAAACATATTTGGAGATAATTCTAAAACTAAGATTTAAGCAAGTCCCTGTGAGTTTGTTTTGCTACTGTAGGTCCAGCTGGTGTGTGTCGGCTCCAAAAGTCATTATGTATGTGCAGCACAGTAGAGCAGAATCACCCAGGCATACAGGTGCTGGACAGATTGTATCTGCTCCTCAATAACAAGTCTCTTCACCCCTATACAGGCTGTTCTCAGTCACTGCAGAGAGAGAGACATGGACAACAGATGATCTTGATATGAGCCGAAAGCCTTTCAGTCTTTTACAGATCTAGAGATCCCTCGCGGGATAATAGATAACCAGATGTTAGACAAAAACACTCATCCTGTTGGATCTATGGAATTATAAAACAGATTGTATCTTGGATGTGCCATGTTTGAAGCCACTGTAAAACATTAACGTTACTTATATATCGTATAAATACATGAGATGGTTTTTTTTCTTTCAATACAACAGCATGGATTGTTATTAAAATATATCCAGCCTATAGGTACTTATTAATTTTTTCTTTCTTCCTTCACAAGTTCATGTACATATTATACAGATTCTAATATTCATTTATTTTTTTGTTTTCATATAAAAAAAAAAATGTTGCATGTTAATGTATATTAATCAGAGCACTTTTTTTCTAGTAGCAAGGCATCAGTCCTGTTGATCGAATTCTTGCTTCGTCTAACAGCCGTGACGATAAATGTGGGAACATGGAGGTGGTTCAATTATGATCACAGGGAACACTGATCATAATTAAATCATTTTTATTCAACTTAAATTGTGATGATGATGCCTCTCATGCAAAAGAGTGCTTGATTGCTTGAGGCGAAGATGGTACAATGCATTGCATAATTGGATTTTATAGCTGATGATGACTTTTTGCTTAGGCCTGTGGTGTATTATCAACATGGTAATTTATGAATGCAGTTAAAGTGTGCTCAAGGTGACTGTGCTGTTGAACTGTTATAACTACAAATGATCTCAGTGCAATTAATGCTGTTTCATGACTATGTAAGTGCATACATATTTGTTTTGGGTTTTAAGAGTAATTGCTCATGAAATGTTGTGTTACATATGGGGTGTTTACACAGCACCATTTTCAACTAAAACTGAAAACTTTTTGTGTTTTTGCTGTTCATTTACACAATGGCATTTTGGGGGCCTGAAAAATGCTAACTTTTATAACTTTATACTTTTAAAGTTTATAGTGTCATTTTGTAATGACAACAATGTTGTAAAATCAGATATAATTAAGTAAGTATACTGATTACATACAAATTATTTTTCAAAGATGAAAATAAATTGGATCAATTAAAAATGTTATGTTTAATTTAGTGCAGTCAAACAATTAACCGTGATTGATCGCATCCAAAATAAAAGTATTTGTTTACATAAATATTTTTCTTAAACATATACATGCATGTATTTGTATTTATATATACATAATATACTGAACAAAATTATAAACGCAACACTTTTGTTTTTGCCCCCATTTTTCATGAGCTGAACTCAAAGATCTAAGACTTTTTCTATGTACACAATGCGATTAATCGTTTGACAGCACTAGTTTAATTCACTTTGTTACTTTGCCATTTCTTTGTAATTATTTGTGAAATTTTAAACAATGTGCTATTAAAGAATATCCTGGAACAATTTTATCACACTAATATCATGATAACCTACTTATCTTGTTTACATCTTGTAGCTATAATATTAAAAACAGTATTTTAATGTTTACCGATTGGCCCCATTCACTTCTTTTGTAAGTTCCTCACTGTGCAAACAAGTGAATTTTATTTTTTTTTGGCAATCAGCATTATGCCATGTGTTGTCGATTAAGCTTTGCTTGTACTGAACCCAGAACATTCCTTCAAAGCTGCTGTTTTTCTTGCTTTAACTCATATTTGCGTTAACAGGCATTATGATTTTGCAGTGATACCAAATGCACAACTTATATAAGTGATCTTCCATAGTTTTATGTATTTGCTCTCACTCAAACAAGACCTGTTTGACATTGTCATCCTCCTTGCCCTGAGACTGTAGGTCTGACGCTCGTTCGGCAAAAGTGCTTTTGTATCAGGGCCGCCGTTCCACAACTTGCACCTGCTAATATAGTTCACAGTGTGGGCGGTAATTACAGAGGAAGTCAGAAAGCATGTTTGGAGAAAAACAAAAAGAGATAGAGAGAGAGCTCCCCCACTCTTCCATTTGCATTGTTGGAGGACCGTACTTAAACTTTGCGATGTAATTACAGGGCACTATCTGCGTAAAGAATATAGATTGGTAGGATCAACTCTGCCTGTCTGTGAACAGAAAAGTGTTTGTTCTGTGTCTCTTAATGTGCCTTTATTAAATGTATAAGGTGGCATGAAGAGTACAGTAAGTAGTCATTTAGCAGATGCTTTTATCCAAAGGCACTTCTAACAAGGCCTTTGCTCGAATACTTGTTCCTTACTGGACTAATTTTTAGTGCTCAACAAGAGCTATGTTACATAACCTCAAGATCAGAGTTGCTATGTGAGATGATGTTTTTTTTTCATTGCATTTCTTTAAATCTAAAAAGCTTTGATGAGTTCTGTTCCAAAACCTAGTGAGTTGCCTACTTTCACATCATACATTTCACATCATTACATCAATCATACTTTCAGCACAAAGGATGTTCTAAACAGTAGGCAGCAACATTATGTGGCCTTTTAAGATATCTTGTTTTCTCTATATTCATATTGCGAATTGTGCCATTAGCTTAGCGTCCTGCTAAAAGCAAACGTGTGAGTAGCACTGTTATGTGTGCAACAGTATACATAGGCAGTAGACAAGTCAGCTCACTAGTTTGCATAGAGCTATTGCTTATGTAAATTTAAAAATGGCTTTCCTTTTTGCCTTTTATTATAATGAAGTGCATGATGTTCAGGCACATCACATCTGCTAATGTTGCAATGAAATTAAACAAGTTCATATTCTAGATTATATTTTATGTGAGCGTAAAGTTATATAATGTTTTTTTTTTTTCTCTCCTTAATTTATTCATCCATGCTGGCGGAGAAATCACAGCAGTTCGATTAATGCTGTGATTTCAGGAATAGTAACACAGATTGATGAAAATATATTAATGAAAATTATTTAACATAATTAGTCTCATTGTCTTTATTTGTTGTGCTTATTGGAGTGAGCCTGTGCTGAGGCAGGAAATGTCATTATTTAGATTTTCGAGCTTTCAAATTATGCCAAATTAAAGTTGCAATGGTTCATCACTCGTCCTCCAAGACATAGAAACATGTTGTTTCTTAATCTAATCACTGGAATAAATGCACTATACTGTACCTATATGATGCCAAAAATAGTGAAGCTTGCAATAGATGTAGTTTTTGTGACAAAATGCAAATAATCTCTGCAATTATATTCAGTAATTCCCTTCATTCATTTTATATCGTAAATGGTGAAGCATGCGTATCATTACATATATAACATAGATTTACAGTCTGGAGAAGTTGATGTTAGTTTCTAAAAGTCAGAGCCAGTCTGCAGATTTGAGTTGACAGATTTAATAGAAAATCGTGTAGTGTATGATGGTCACAGACTTGTTTGTTTTCATTTGTCATGCATCTCCTAGCAACAAGGTGCATGTTTCTGCATGCAAGAAAAAAAAAAGTCCGTCAAAATATAATTTACAATTCCGTTTCCATCAGGAGCCAATACATGTTGAACAACATTCAATACATGTTCAACAACTCAGTGACGTCGGACACGGTGAAGTTTAATTGGATTGCAGTTTATCATCTTTAGCATGCAGTGTGAAATATTTCACTGTATTACGTATGTTACGTTCTCTGTCAGACAGCATGTTGAAGCTCAGGTTGCTGTTTTCTCCTTTTACTTGGAAAGCGATGATGTAGTCAAAACGTCCGGTAGTGTGGGTTTTGCAGGAAATGTACATACTCCCTGGACCTCTGCTTCTCGTAAATGCTACCATGTATTGTGCATGTTATTTTTTGACAGACATTGATGATGTGATATTCAAATGTTGTGGATTTGAAAACAGATGGATTGTAAGGTAATAGTTATTTATTTCTTAGCAGCAGATATTCAGTGAAGTGATTCATGCCCATGAGTTTATGTTGATGTTTTTAATTCAGACATGATTTAATTCATAATGTGCATAAGGATATAACTATTTTTGATTTTTGGGTAATTATAAAATGTGTTGGAGATGTTTTAAATGCTTTTTGCATAGTTCATTATACTTATTTTATATAATTAAATTTATTTCGTAGCATTATTCAGACATTGACATGTTTGGCTATATATGTATAAAATTAAAATTAATCATTTGGATTAAGGTGCATTTTGAAAAAGTATATGCAAATACAAACAGCAAATCCTGATTTGTATCTGTGTTCAGTGTCTTACAGATATTTGACACTCATTTTATCTTCCAAATAATAGCAATTATTTCAGCAGTATACCATCAAATAGGCTTGAAATACCTGTGTAAAACTGACAGGCTCAGCAAGCTTCATTTTTCACATTTCTCATGTTTCTGAGAAAAAAATGTGCAAAACAAAAGGCACTGTTTAAATGAATGAGTTTCAATATCATAGAAAGTTTTTTGTCTGTGTGCACATTGTTTCAATGAGCAATACTGATGTGTATGAGACCCATTTAAATGGTTACCACAGGAATGGTACACATGGACAGCCATTACTCTTCCGTATTGCTTTGGTTTTCATTTGAGAAACGCTTCTACACTCCATTAGTTATTTAGCACAATCATGACCGAAGTAAAACTGACAACAGGCTTTGATTGTGAGTCATAATTTACTCTTTTAATATCCTATTAGACTTTATCAAACAAATAAATAAGGGGATGTAAGGGAAATATGCAACTGTTCAAATGCTCATTACACAAGAGGAAATGAAAAACAACGTCATACTGATATGACCGCACCTTAACAGTCTTATGATTCTTGCTAGCTACATTAAAATGCCAACATGAGCTCTGATTAGTATCCATAGGTGTTTCTATGTAAACTGGGGTTATATCACTTTGTTTTTTTTGTTTTTTGTTTTGATAGGCATTGATATATACAGTATTAAATATTACAACTTCTGAAATCAGACACTTGTTGTGCACTTCAAATATTAAAAGTGCATGTTTAAAAACCTGTACTTATAGATAACCTGTCGTAAACACTGCTCCTGGGCACCACCGTTCTGCAAAGTTTATTTCTAACCTGCTTCAGCACTCCTGCCTGTGTATTTTCATGTGATCCTGAAAAGTTTAATTAGCTGGTTGAGGTGTGTTTGATTAGGATTGGAGCTGAACTCTGCAAGCAGTGGGCTGCTTGATAGTATATCCGGCAATGCACTTTCACCTTATTTCAAAGACAATGTAAGTATGAAATTATACATACAAAGGCCAAAAAGCACTTTCAGTTAATGTGCAAGTTCAGCTAATTGCATTTAATATAGCTATTATACAGTTTCATTTCATTGTAATTAACATGTAATTAAGTGTCTGAAAACATTATATTCAATTTGCACATAGGTATATTTTGTTAAGTATATTATTTATTTAAAAGTGAAATAATTTGCTTTTTTTTTTACTTAAAACCATTGCTTCTGGTCAAAATGCATACTTCATAATCTATAATAATGCTTCATCCAGTGAAAAAGTCAATCTCCTGTTGTCCTCTCACAATAAAACCTACCAACATGTTTGTTTAGAACTGCTTTAGACTGTCTTCACTTGTAAACAGTGCTTGATCTGTGCATGTTTCTCTCCTGATTTAGACAAGACGACTTCTTGCCTGGAGGAAGCAATATTATGGATCGAGGACTCTTATTTTATCAGGAAGCAATGATTTGAAGTTACAAACGCCTTGACGGATTTGATTATTACAAATACACAGCTTTTCACTTTACAAGATGTTAAATGACGGACTAGAGTTTTACTGTGGATTACTTGTTTTATCAGCTGTTTGGACTCATTCTGATGGCACCTATTCACTGCAGAAGATCCATTGGTGAACAACTGATGTAATGCTACATTTCTCCAAATCTGTTTCAATGAAGAAACAAACTCATCTACATCTTGAATGGGCTGAAGGTCAGTACATTTTTCAATTTGGGTGAACTAATCCTTTACGGTAATCAGCTTCTCATATATTGGTTATTTTCTATTACAACACCTTGTTGAGCAGAGATCAGCACTCACCTTTCTGATGTTCATCATGAAAATGAATTAGTTTGTCCTGTTTGGCTCCAAACAAATCTTCAAATGGCTCTTTTGATGAACAGAAAAACAGAAAGAAAAAAAAACTTTGACTAATGTGTTGTTTTATAGCTATTTAACATGCATTGATCTCACCAGATCTAAACGAAAGCTTTTTTTTTTTTTAACTCAAGTCAGTCTCAACTACTGATGTTTTTACACAAAACCAAAGTGGTTTATCTTAGTATTGCAGTTTTTTTTTTCACACTCTCCTTAAAATTTCACTTCTAAACATTTAACAAATTACAGTATATTTTTAAATATTTAATTCCATAAAAGGTAAATGTAAATGTGTCTTTAGATTACAAATTGTAGTCTTTGTATGGAAGCCCTACGAGGTCATTTTTTAGTTTTAGTTTTTTTTTTGTACTCATTTTATAGTGATCATAACATGGGAGGGCAACTGTTGCTACAGCGGCATTATGGAAGATGAACACCACTGATAATGTCTGTATTACTGACAACACAGACCTCAACACAATAAATCTATCCAGCGTGTTCCACCGCAATACACATGTGCCTGTGAGAGCTGATGGAGATGTTGACAGGACGAGAGCCATTTCCTACCCACAGTGCCGCACTGGCAAGCTGTGCTTGATGTAATTAGTGAGATAATAAGTCTGTGGTGTGTGGGATCAATGGCTCCTTTAGTCGGCTCATTCATTAGCCTCTTTTCCACACCATCGATCAGACCAGCCTTATCTGCACAACCAGCAGCAGCCTGAGCAGAGCTGTGGTGTATTTGCAAGGAGTTATTACCTCAATTTTTAGAAAAATATATGTTTTATAAAGAATAATTCACCCAAAATTTCTGTCATACTGTAATTGTCTTATCCACATTTTGTTTAAAAACCAAAAGTGGGAAAAGCAAAAGGACAATAGGAAATTAGTACTGACCTACTGTTCGTTTGTTTGTTTTTGTTTTTTTATATTGTTCTATATATGTCAGGGATTCATCACAGTCACTACAGTCACCATCCAGGATAATTACCCGATCACAGTCACCTGAGTTCTGATCACCCGCACCTGCTGTCACCAATTAAGCCACACTACAAATACACACACTATTCCAGTCATCCCCTTACCCAGTCAATAAACCATCCTGATTTGCGCTTACCTGTTGTGTCTGGCCTTGCTTTGTGACAATATATTTGTTCTATATATTTACATTATGGTTTAATTTATCTATCTATCTGTCTGTCTGTCTATCTAATATCTATAAAATATCTATTTTAAAGCTTATCGGACATAGTTGTATGGAAATTACCTGCCTGAATTCTTTCTTTCTTTCTTTCTTTCTTTCTTTCTTGAATTGAAGGTTATGAAGTTGAGTGAATAATGGCAGAATTTTCCAAACTATCCTAACATCTTGTTTGCAATGAGGTTCAGATTTTCTTCTGCGTTAAGCTTTATAATACGCAAGTATTAATGATTTGAGTGAGTCATGATTACCAATGCAAAACCCTCTGTCACGATGCTAGGGTATTGTGGGTGGTTTTAAGGTTAGGTCAAAAGAGCCCACCCTCAAATCTCTGTAATATTTTGGATTCTACATAAGATTTACATCAAAACAAACCCTAAGTATGAGCACTAATAAACAAGCACCAATCACAATAAACATCATCAACATGTGCTTATTTATATGATTATATAGGTTACACACTGACCATACTCTTGTTTATCCTATTCCCATCCATCCTTCCAGTAGCAACTTTTGAAATTCATAGCTTACAGTTGCATTTCATTACTGTATTTCCGCATTTAAGTAAATTCCAACTTTTTTATTCTGCTGTGAATCAATAGTCCAAACATACATTGCAGATTTCATCACAGAATCAATTAAAACAGCCATTAAATTGTCTTTAAAACTTCATCGGATGAGCCACAATCAAAGAAAATATATATACATTTTTGCATCCTGTAACCTCACGTCTACTGGATTAAATGCTGTATTTAATATACAGAATGACATATTTTATCCCCAAACAGAGTAAACTCGCATCTGTCAGCCTCCTTTTTGTGTTTTTCAGGCCTGTGCTACGCTCACAGTTTCCAGTTACAGGTTTAAACACATTTACATGTTTACAAAGTCACAACAAGCAATTCAGTTTGATGGTCCTTATCACTCTGACTTCCAAATTGCATCTGTTTCCACTAAATGAATTTGTTGGCTGTACTCAATTGAATGGGCAGCTCTGGTTGAGTGATTGATATATGAACTCATTTACTTGCTCACTGATGTATCACTGTATGATTTATTTTTCAGTGTGAGGTTGACTGGGTGTATCGTTCATGAGCATATTTATTGGTGGACGAGTGAAATGATCTAGAATCTGCTCTGTGTACGGATGCACTCTTATGTGCAGGTTAATGGCTTGATCGACTGATCTGGAGCAGCTCGGCAAGTATGTGTGCGATTCGGTTGTGTATTTTCAACCTTGTTTATTTTGCGGTAACTTCAGAAGAGCAAATAACTGTATTTATATTGTCAATTTTTCTAGGTTGCTTCCTAAAATAATGTAGTCTTTTTTATGTTAATGTGCACATAATGTCTGACAAACTGATGTATGTCACTAAAGTTGAAGGTGAAGTGTATAATTTATGTGACATTAGCGACACCAGACGGAATTGGAAAAATAATGGAATTGCCTAAGTATGGAAGCCCACAGAGGCCGTGCATTATTTTTCTGTCCTGTTTTATGAAGAACACTTTTATTGTTGCCCTGACACAACATAACATAGCTCAGGAAATTCAATTAAATTGTTTAATTATCTGGAGAAAACAAGAACTATTTATATGGATTTAAAATTATTCAAATTATTAGTTAAATATAATGATAATAATATGGTGAAATGTGTGCTGTTAATCTCTTAGCTGTGTTTCTTAATATTATGTAATATTTGGTAAATTTTTTAAAATAAAACAAATCTTCTAGCCCCCAAACTTTTAAACGGTTTATCATCTAAAACCTCTGTTTGCTGCAAAGATTTAAGAAGATAGATGTTGTAGTTTATTGTAAAATGTCAGAGCTTCTTTTAAAAATACACTCCTTCACATTTGTTCAAGAAAGAATCTCTCATGATCTGGATCACACTGAAATTCAAAAGTGACTCAAAGTCTCTTGCAATTTTGGAAAACTTTTGGAATATCTTAGCACAGGTGTATGCTCAAGTTGGGCAGATTTAATCTGAGATGTCAGACTCACATGTTCTCAATGCAATTACATTGTCAATGTTGGTTCATAACTAACCATAGACATCACAATAAAAACAAAACGTGCTTATCATCCATAGCACAAACTAGAATTCTCATCTCATCTGCTCAGAGTTGACATATGATGTGTGTATGTACCACCGATGCACCGTTTTAAACCTAATTTGATGCTTTCATGGAATCATATAAATTATTTAAGTATGGAGAGCAGAATAAAGTGTGGAAGAAGGTATTCTTGGACTTGCCAGCCTTGGTTGGGGTCTCAAAGATTCTAGCTTCAATTGAATTCTCTGTCTCTGTCAAACGCTGTTATTAAACACAAGCCGAGATCTCCAGAGCAGAACACCCACAGATCCATAGAGAAAGCTCTTGCAACACAAAGCACATAATGAGAGGTTCTTCAAGCAGGAGGCGAAATCACAGAAAGCCTGATGTGGATGCTGTGCTGGAGTTATGGTTTACCAGCTAGCAGCGTCTCCCACAGTTTAGCTTGCAGGTGGAGGCCGTCTCTGAACTTTATTCTCCAAGCGCCGTGTTCAAGAGGTTATCGGTTCTTTAAATCATCCGTGAGATGATCCTACTGTGTTCACCTGCTGAGGCGTCACCTCTCGGGTCTCCTCTATTGCGGTCTATTGAGGACTGGACGCTTGATATAGAGTCTAGGGTCTCTCTTAGCATGTTTAGAGGCCACATCTGTTTAGTTTTAAGAGGAATCAATTTCCAAAGCTCTTGTACTCACACAGTTGACCGTGTGCAACATGACTAGGGAACTGATGGGAAAATTACATATTATGGTGCAATGGAAAACATCACGAGGAGGATTGATGTTATTGGTTTAAGGAGAGAGGAGGATGTTTAAATTCATCAAGGGTGGTTTGTCTTTTCGATTGAATGTAAATCTGTTGCTTGCTACTTCGTTTAAGCTTGTTGAGAGAAACCAGCTTCATGATAACTTGTTTTTAGCATCAAATGAAGGACCCACGATGAACCAAATTGGCATTGCACAGCCAACAATAAGAATAGCTGCCCAGTTATGCTTTTTAGAAAGCCAAGTTTAAAACTATTTTTATTCCACCTGCACTCCTTGTGTAAATTGTCTGGAGCAATGCAAATATATAACTATATATAATATAATTTGTTTTTGTAAAATAAAGGAATGCTCAGATATCTGTGACATTTTTAATTTACATGCAGATCAGTGTCCACACAAAAAAAATGCATATTATGACAATAAAAAAAAAAATACAAAGTGCTGCAAGTACTGTATGTGAGCAAGTGCAAGATAAGTTTGTTACTTCATTGAAAAAAATAGCATTAAATCACTTGCTCACAAATGGATCCTCTGCTGGAATCCAGCAGGATCTGTAGGATTATTGTGATGTTTTTATCAGCTGTTTGGATGCTCATTCTGATGGCACCCATTCACTGCAGGGGATCCATTGGTGAGCAGGTGATGTAATGCTAAATTTCTCCAAATCTGTTCCAAAGAAGAAACAAACCTTGAAAAATGAATAACTTGAATCAAAAATTAAAAGCAAATCTATGGGGTTAGGCATTCAGGTTTAAAACCAATCAGAGCACTCTTTCTATTATCCTTAAGCATATCACATAAAAATGACAGGGTTTACCAGCTTTACATGATCATGAAAAATGCTACAATGTATATATAATGTACGTTTGCAAAGGATTTTATTGCTTTTTTATATGACTAGTTTTTTCAAAACAGTGTTTAACACTGATCTCAGTGTAATGCCTTGCCCCATCGACTTCCATTGTAAGTGCATTACTATTGTTGCATATTTTTACAACCCGGGGGATGAAGTAAAACTGTATGTTCTGTGATTTTATCAACAGCATCGATTGCTTCAATTCCAGGACATCCCAGTCCTTTAAAGTGGTTTTGTCAGCTTGACCAGAAGTATGCTGGTGAATGCTGGATTATCATGCAGAAATTTGCTTGTGGAAAAATACATGATTGGTCTCACTTGAAGTCCTAATCAGACATTCTATCTGATCATCTGTACCCAATAGTGACACATGTTCCTATAACAGACGCACTCACACATGCACACATTATGGTTTACTGTAAAAACATAAATAAATGAATAAAGAATATGAGTACGGGAAATAAATATGAGCTTTATGATCAAATAAATCCTAAGCCCCATTCACAATGACCGATTTAAACACTGGGTGATGGCTGTTGGTTACTGGTCTTTTTGATGCTGCAAATCACTGTCACTGGAAACATATGGGGAAAAAATAGTAGTTGTGATTTTTTTTAATCTCATAATTCACAGTTTATATCAATTCAGATATACAAATCAGACATTTTAATTGTTTATATCTCACAATTCTGAGTTTTCTCTCAGAATTGCAACATAAACAGATTTTTTTTTCAAGGAATAAATAAAGTTAAAAAGGTAATTACAAGTTTGTATCTCAGAATTCAGATTTTTCATGGAATTGCAAGAAAAAAAAAGTCTGAATTGTGAGATATAAACTCGCAATTGTGAGGAAAAAGTCAGAATTGTGAGAATAAAAAAAAAATAATTGCGTAATTTTCTCTCTCAATTCTGACTGTTTCTCACAATTGTGAGTTGATATCTCACAACTCTGACTTTTCTCCTCAGAATTGCGAGAAAAAAGTCACAATTGTGAGTTAAAGTCACAATTACTTTTTTATATTTTTTGTTTTTATTCTGTGGCAGAAATAAGCTTCCATAGAATCACCCCTTTAAACCAGCAGCCTATTGGTTAAAGCGTGGAGCTTTAGCCACTATACCAGCATTTATTCATTAATGTTACAAAGAAGCTATTAGGATAAAAAAAATAAAATTCACATTAGAAGCATGGAATGTCCCTTCACAACTTCTTGGAATAAAACAGTGCAGTGCTGACTTGACCAAAAAACAGGCTAGAATATTTAGGAAGGGAGTTATGTAGATGAGCACTGCAGTCTTCCAATTACCTAGTAGGATCAGCTCTACTAATAGATGCATAAGGTCGGGATCCAGGGACTAGATTTGGTGGATTAAACAGCCTGATTGGATTGGTCACCCCTGGATGGTCCGTTATGAAAAGAGCTGAGGTGTCATGCTGGTAGATTTGAGTGCAACAAGCCACAGAAAACAGCCAAAAACATTCCCTGTGTGGGGGGTGAAATATTTAATCTTTGTTTTTAATGAAGGAAGCAAAGGGAGATCTGCAGTGTAATGCATATTTTTGTTTCAATGTTTTCTATTTAATTTCGATGGTACATTCGTCTGAAATTATTCCATTTCATTTAATCAGCTGCTGTTTCCCTCACAATGAGTCATATTGCCTGTTTTGTTTTGTTGTTTTGTCCATCTGTTTACAATTTTGCAATTAAAAGCACCAACAAAAAATAAGCAAGTTTTTGGCATAAATATTTTTAATGAGACTACTATTGAATCTATATTTTGTGAAGTTTTTTTAGTTAGAACATTTATGATTGGTTCTTGCTTGACCAGAAGGGACTGAAAAGTATAATAAAAAAAATACTTTAAGTGAACAAAACTGTATGCTCTGAACAAATGTAAATATACAATATCACATGAACAAGTATTCAGCAATTACATTGATTTAAATCTCATGGTTTGTTGTATGCTGTGCATGTTTGATTCACTAAAATTAACCAGTGAGCCAATCCGAATGAGTTGTATTTGTGAACAGAATCAGAGAAGTCACTGGGCTGAATCAAAAACTCGTATGTAGCTGTTAAAGGCTCTTCTGGGATGTGTAGTAATTAGAGTAATCGATTCTAACCTTTGAAATCAATTAACAACGTTTAACAGAATAGATTCTTTTTGACATTGACTCCTAGGTTTAATAATATTGTTGATAATAATTGACCCTAATGGCTAATAATATCAAGGTCAATATTACCTAAAGAGCCAATAATTGAACAACACATTCATTTTAAGGGAACATTATGTTTAATCAGTGTGAGACAACAGGTCTTCGCAGGCCCGCTGTCAGGCGAAACCGGGTTTGCCCAAAAAAAGAATAATAATCCAAAAAAAATATGGCAATACTCGCAGAGATGTAAGGTGTAAAGTGATGTTTATTTACAGTGCTAGAGAGGTGAAACAGTCCCCGTAGACAAACGACCAAAAGCTATATACAAAAGTAACAAAGAAAAATCAAATAACAAACAAAACAAAAAAAAAAATACAAAAGAACAAAGGAGGAAAATATATATTTTTTTTTTCCAACCCAGTCTCATAAAAATACGTACCTCTGTGTACTTTTCTGCAACACCGTTTTCACGTACCTTACTGCACGTTTCGCCGCAGTTTCAAAGAGAAATGTCCACTGAGTGGCGCTAAAACACGGGTTCAATACGTGAACCCT
>NW_015555762.1:1944137-1966036 GCF_001515605.1 Sinocyclocheilus anshuiensis
CAATACTCGCAGAGATGTAAGGTGTAAAGTGATGTTTATTTACAGTGCTAGAGAGGTGAAACAGTCCCTGTAGACAAACAACCAAAAGCTATATACAAAAGTAACAAAGAAAAATCAAATAACAACCAAAACAAAAAAAAAAACTATACAAAAGAAATATATATATATATATAAATATATACACGCAAACTACTCGATGACAAGAAAAATTGCTCACGGCACCACACTTGCACGCTCGCTCGCCAAGTTAACTGACATCAAATATCCCTTTGGGGCTCCTTTTTATAGTCCAAGTCCCGCCCCTTTTGTTAAAACCCATTACAAATATGGATGGGTAAGTATTCAGGTGAGTATATACATTTTCACAACACCACATAAATATATACACACATAAAAAAGCCGGGATAAATAGTGCCAGGTCCGCTGTGTGTGGTCGCTTCGGCGCGAAGCAACCGGAAGTCGGCTCGTCTATTGTCTGGTTAATAAGGGGGGTGGGATAATGGAAATGTGACGTTATTATTATGTGTTTATTATTATTTATGTCTACATTTGTATTTGTAGTTTTTGTCTGGTTTTGCTTCTATAAATATTTCGTTATTTTATTCTTACCTCATCCTCCTTTCTCTGCTGAGGCGGTGTGGTGTGCTTCGCGCTGAAGCAGCCACACACAGCGGACCTGGCACTATTTATCCCGGCCGCTGGGTGGAGCTCGGGTTTGGCCGGCCGATGGAGGAAAAGCAACACGAAAGACCGGCAACACAGACGCTGACAAACACTGAACACAGGTATGTATTAACACGATAACATGACAAAACATAGGAACATAGAAACAAAAGACAACTCAGGTATGTATGCGTGTTGTTATGCGCAGCATGGATACTGATGGGGATGGAAATGGAGTGGATATGTTTGCGTGTATGAAGACCAGCGTGCTAATGGCGTTGCGTGTGCACCCACACCGCCCCAGCAGAGAACGGAGGATGAGGTAAGAAGGGGTGTGTGTGTGTGCTGCGCTAACCAACAGGGACAGGGACAGGTCACTCTGTCACAATCAGCTACATTATAACTTATCAAATGTTCAGTTTGTGTCAGGTTTTCAGCATTCACTCATCCTTATTCTTATTTGTTGCGGATTAAGAAATAATTAGGAAATTGCAAATATGATTCTAAATGGCCATACTGAGTTTGATGAACCTAGATTATTTATAAACAGGGGTTAATCTTTGCTCTCTATTGCAAACACTCCATTTCATCCTAATCTTTGTCCTTTGTGTGGATCTCTGGTGAAAGCAGGTGGGATTATTGACATTTACTTATGTAAATTCTGTGAAAGGTAATGTTTTATGCCTGAGTGGTGACATTTCTGAGGATGTTGTGAAATTGCTTTATGAAACAGCAGAGAGAATAGAAGAGTCTTTTTCTGTTCTCCAGGTCTGGGATATTTTGACTACCAGGTCAAAAGTTGGTCAGCGTTAACTTAGGAAAGCCTATGGTAAATGTCAAGCCACATAATTAAAAAAAAGGGATGTAATTAAGAGAGCTTTACCCAAGTTCAGTGCAACTCAAAATGTTGTTCATCGAGGCTAGTTGAGCTATTCAACAATAGAGCAATATTTAGAAATCACTATTGGTTGCTGTCTTTATACATGATGCCTCACTGCCAAGAAATTGATAAGAGCTCAGACACATCATCAACTCTGATGGAAATATCTGAATTTTGCACATTTTTAACAGAACAATGACAAAGTGACCGCTTGAATTATATCACCCTCCTCCCACTCCGCTTGTGTACAGCGTATTTCAACAACAATGTTTTCCCAGTGTGCATTTTGTCATCCATGGCGGCTGTGAATGAGTGACAACTGTGCTGTCAGTCACTTGTCAGTTTGAAAAGCTTTGGGGGAGAGAGATAGCTGCTGATTTGAAAGCCCGTTGTCTGAGGTATCTATTGAATACTATTGAACTGTCAAGACTGTAAGTACAGTATGGGGATGTGGGAAATACTCATACTTATTGGTACTTATTTGTGACACATATTTTGCAGATAGCATCTTTAAGTATTACACTACCACCTGAAAAAACTGTAATATTGTGAAATATTATTACAATTTAAAATCGCTGTTTCCTATTTGAATATTTTATAAAATGTATTTATTTTTGTGTGTGTGATGCAAAGTTGAATTTTCAGTAGCCATTACTTCAGTCTTCAGTGTCACATGCTCCTTCAGAAATCATTCTAATATGCTGATTTTCTTATTATCAGTGTTGAAAACATCACAGTCATAATTCCAAACTTTCTGGAAGTGTAGATTTTACTATATTGTACAATATATTAACTATGTTTAAAGTATTTTTTGCTCATGGATGCTTATGATTACCTTTAACACGAGCACATGATCAATAATCTCTTTTGCTTAATTGTCTTGAAAATGGCAAAATTACAAGGTAGAATTCTAATTAAAATTTAATATTCCAGTGCTTATGTATTTACCACTACTCAGTTCCCTCCACTAAGCATGATCTTTGTTAAAAATCGTTTCTTTTCTTTTTTCAGAGGAGGCAAAATGGCACACAAACCTGATTAGAAATGTCTGTGAGTGTTGGAAATCAACACACACACACATACAGACACCCACAAAAGCATATTCAGTTGCCATAATTGGTCGAAAAAGTTGACCCCAATATCATAAATGAATATCTGGTGATGCATTCTAAAGAGCTGTCACAATTTCAGTGAGTGCCCTCGTACACCTTTATAACCATCTACCCTCCTCTAAACGACTCACAGTCACATTTTAATCCATGATTAGCATAAAGCCATAAATCATTGAAGAGGAGGCCAACTAAGTATTATGACACGGTGACCTAGAGATGCTGTGAAGGTAGTGAGCAAGAGGAGAGGATGCAGAAAAGATGGAAGGTAAAGTGGAGATGCCCTTACCTTTACCCTCCCTAACACTTCACATTCTGATTAGATGTCACACACATTTAAAAGTCTGGGAGGGAATGTATAAAGACAGGGCCCAACACGTATCCCTGATGCACACCCCTACAGAAATGCCCTTGAAGAAATAGGAAGTGGGCATATACAATGTGTATGTTGAATATGTAATACATCTATTATTTATCACTTACAGTATGTGCATATATTAGAGCTGCCAGTAAACTTATACTAAAAACATAGGAGTTTGGGAAGAAATTGTTCAGTATTTGTAACAGAACTTCAGACGTTTGACCCCTGGTGTATAGTTTACTGTATTTTACAGTCTATTAACTATATTTAAATTAACAGATTTATTTAAATCTTTTTTTAAATAAATAACATTAAATTAAATGATTATAGGTCAAAGATGAAAAGGGATTTTCAAGCATCAAAAGAATAAAACGTTCATACTGCTTCATTTTTTCTTACACATATTAAAATATGTCCTATTTAAATTATTTATATATTTATTTTTTTCTGAGGTGACATTAAAATACCCTTTTATTTATTTCCCCACCCCTCATGAATGCTTATTAACTAACACAAGCAAATGTTCAATTATGTCATTGTCTTGAAAGTGGCAAAATCGATTTATGATTTTTTTTATTATCCATGATTTTTGTATTAGTTTATTGACCCATACTATGTGTAAATAATAACAGACATATTACCTATGCATCATACACATTTTATATGCTCAAATTATATTTTCTCAAAGGAATTCCTGTAGGGGTGTGCATCAGGGATACATGCTGGGCCCTGTCTGATTTTCTGAAGTTGTAAATAAAACAAAGATTTATGGACTACATTTTACAAGAATATACTATTTCAGTCTACTTTTTTCTACTTCAAACTTCCATATTTAATCCAATGTGTTACTTGCCATTACTGAATTTATAAAAATTGTTTCTTCACCAATTTGTTTTCATTCTCTCCAAAAAAATTGCATGACATCTAATCAGAAGTTATGACTAAAATAATATCTAAATTCATTGTCTATGCTTCTTGTGCCTAAACTGAGTTCAAGTCACCAAGTCATATTTACCATGTGGGGAAAATGGGGATTTTCGTTGAGCCTCAACTTTCCAAGCATTTAGGCTCATGCAATTACAGTACAGTTGCCATCATTCTCTGTGGCAGCATGATAATGAGAAAATACAAAGAAAAAGCACAAATTAAACACCTAATGTGTATCTTTTGTGCTTAATTTTGTTGCATTAGTGATAAAAAGCCCCTTGTTTTTGTCAGGAGGGGAAATGTGAGGGGAAAAAAAGTAAATTGCTTAGTGCATCCATTTTTTTTTTTATGTAAATCACTTCGCACATCACGCTGTAATTATAAAGAGGGTGTATTAAAAAGAATATATTTATTCCAGAATAAATTAAACAAAATGTTCTTTGTTGACCTGGATGACTGAGTATCTCCACAGACATATTTGTGTTCAGTGTATAACAAAGTAACACAAAGGGACCTGGGGTCTTTTATTTTTAGGGGATGGAGATGACGATGTGTGGGGTCCTGGTGAGGGAAGTGCTCAAGGCTCTGATTTCCATTACAACTGCCCCTGTGTGCAAATAGCAAGTTCTCCACCAAGACAGGGTTGATGTTTGCTTAGCGACAAAAAGCCAGACTGGTTATTTACTCTGCTCAGCACTGTACTTGGTCTGTTCATGACTGTGCATCGTTTATATATTCCATACTCAGATCAGACTCTCAGCCCCAGGTTCCTTGGAGGTGTTTTAATTTTTTTTATCATATAGTTTTAACATCAATAGCAGGCCTGGCTCAAACAGCTGAGACCAGATTTGTTGGATATTCTTGGATATCCAGGCTATAACATTTTGGTTTGTATTCAGTTAAAAGAATATTTCTCCCAAAAATAATTATAATACAAAAAAAAAAAAAAAGTCGGATTTTGAATGTTTTGAATTAAATCTCTTATGCTCACCAAGGCTATCTTTATTTGATCAATAATAATAATAATAATAATAATAATAAAACGATCAAATAGTGAAATGTTAGTACAATTTGAAATAACTGTTTTACATTTTAATACATTTAAAATATGTAATTTATTCCTGTGATGGTAAAGCTACATTTTCAGCATCATTACTCCAGTCTTCAGTGTCACACGATCCTTCAGAAATCATTGTAAATATGCTTATTTGGTGTTCATGGAACATTAAATCTTATTATTAATGTTGAAAACAGTTGTGTTGCTTCATATCTTTGAGAAAACCATGATACTTTTTTTTTATTCTTTATAGAAATAGAAAGATTAAAGGAACAGCATTTATTTTAAAATTTAAATCTTTTTGTAACATTAAATATATAACATCAAATGCCATCGGCTCATGTTCTGTAACCAAATTTTGTGACACGCCATGTCTAAATAAGCAAAATTTCTGCAGTTAGTATGAGGACTCAATTTCAAACTGTTTGACATTTCTTTCAAACAATAATTGAGACTGTGCCTTCTAAGAAATATAGTGTAGTTTCATCATGAGGGTGTTCTAGTAGATGGAATAGGTACGGATTCTATAAAAAATATTATGATAGTAGAAAACTGAAGACAAATTCTCCTGCGGCAAGATTCAGTACTACTTCAAACACTACTTTGATTGGCAGTAAGTATAAGTGCATATGGAGAACAAAACCCACTAACAGAGAATGAAAATGTATTACTTGGATACTACTTGTATCCTTCAGATACAAACTATAAATCCAGAATAGCAAATCTGTCTTGCAAGAGTAAAGCAAACATTGTTTTGCTTTGAGCATAATTCAATTCATAAAACTTTTATTTGAGAGAATTTTAAATACAAAATGATACCAAAAGCAAAGGAAATCTAAAGTCAAGGGTGAGGAAGATCAATAAATAGGCTCTGGTTGTCTTTACAAACCTTGCCAGTAAATGTGGACTCAACCTTCACCTCTGAGTCTTAAGAGCAGAAAGTGCCAAGGAATTACTTGCTCAAAGCCATTCTTCCTTGTGTGAATGCCCTCTGTTCTGTCCTAAAAGGAACATTGGAACATATTGATCTGATAGAACTGCACAAAAACCCACAGTGGCCTTCTGCAGTTCTTCATGGAGCTGCTATTAGAGTTTCCAGAGTGATTTACACTAGAGTGTGGACACAGGTGTGTTTGGCTGTTTGAAATAATATAATTGTAGTGATATATATGGAACATATAAAGTACAGTTTTTTTTATCAATGGAAAAATATGTTTTTGATTCCACATGGTGTAGTTACGTTATCTATGAGTCCATGCTAACCACAAAAATAGACATTCCCTATGGAAACCCATTTAATTAAAAAAGGGCAAAAAAAAGGACAGCAATGGGAATTTTGGGAACCTGTTTCCACCCCACTATATACATTTTGTCTAACAATTTGGCCTTAGTTTCTTCTGAGAAGAAAAATCAGAATGGCAAAATATAAATGAAAAATTTTCTTTGAATTCTGAGTTTATATCTTGCAGTTTCTTTCCTTTTTTTTTGCCACAGAATTAAAAAAATAAAAAGGAAATTGTGATCTTAATCTGACTCCGAATTCTGAGTTTACATCCCACAATTCTGTTGTTGTTGTTGTTGTTTTTGTTTTTTGTTTTTTGAGAGAGAGAGAGAGAGACAGAGAGAGCGAGAGAGAGAATGTCACAATACCCTTAAAAACATTCTGTACATTCATTTATATTTATAATACTAAGTATATTGTGTGTTAAAGTCTAACCACCCACTGTCAAATACTTGCTCTGAAGGAGATTATGGCTTACAGAGGAAACCCCAAAAAGGTTTTGATCATGCTGAGTCACCATTAAGAATGCATTCTTGATTGTAATGTGAGGGCCTCTAGTGGTTAGGGACTGAACAGGTTAATAGAGTTCAGCCTGACACAGATGCAAACACTTATGAAGTATCAGTGTCACAATACCACATTATATACCATAACCATTGCATATAGAGAGGTCATTACTCAATTAAATGCTATAATTTTAATAGCATAGTCAATATGAATACAGTAAAGTACTGTAGGCCTCTGTTCAAAGTGTCACTAGAGCATGGTAAGGCTGTAAGGGGAAAATGTGTTACTTTATTTTATATTAGAACTAGTATTAGAACCTATTTGGGTATTAATATTAGAACCTATTTGGATGTGACTGTATGAATTTTTCAGTTATTAATGTACAGGTTTTGTTTTAACTTCTGTGGCATAATTAATTATAATACATAAATGTAATAATAAATTTAACCTGAAAAATGGTTATATTCAGATTTTCACCTGAAAATAGCTGTGCGTAGACTTTTGTACATATCATCATATTTATTCAACACATACATTTTCTAATTGAGGAAGGACAAATTACAGATTTGTTTAAATTAATTAATTAATTAATTAATTAACTTATTTATTTATTTATTTATTCAAAGGATGGAAATCATGAAATTAATCAGAAAATTAAGCAGGAAAAAATCATGCTTGATAGATAGATAGATAGATAGATAGACAGACAGACAGACAGACAGATAGACAGATAGATAGATAGATAGATAGATCATTTATTTATAGGCGTTCTCTCCATCAATGTATATATTTGTAGTTTGTACACTATTACCTATCAATATTGTTATAAGACAAAACTCTCAATATAAAACTGCTTTGGAGCAATATTTACAGTGCAATACAAATAAAATTAAATACTATTAAGATACAATTTTAATCATTTGTTTTGACTGTAGCTATAATAATTATATAGGCATATTATTTACTAAATGTCACATTTGATTTAGGCCTATTGTCTTTACAAAATCACGCTATTTTACAGATTAAACTATATTTTATGAAGGGAGTCCCTCTCAGGAGAATTATCCTTGGCAGGAAAGTGTTTAAAAGCGCTGACATAGCTGCAGTGAAAGCAGGTTTATATGCAAAGCAGTCGCGGGTGGGCGTGGCCTCGTCTGCTAAAGCGCCTCTTTTGACCATTCATAATTCAGGTAGGCGGTGTTCAGCACAAGGAGGGGCGTGTCTTGACTCTCAAGCCGAAGTTGCGAATCCATCGAGGTAATGAAATGGTTACAAGTCGTTCAATCCGGATAATCAGACACAATTACTTTTCAACAAACAAAAACAGCGCAAAAGCAAACCAGTCCAGCTGTGTTTATTGTAACAGAATGTGCTGTGGAACGAAGACGTGAGTGTGCGCGCTGGAGACGCAGACGCTGGACTGTCAATGCCCGGATTCTCTATTGATCATGCTAATGTATGGAGATATAACTTCTTAAAATAAGCAGAAATGTGGTCGGCTCGTTTTCCTCTCTTCTTCTGCCTCGTCTTCATACCTGTGGTGGTTCAGAGGAGCAGCGGGCAGTCAGGTGAGTGATAGTGCCGGTGCGTAAAGGGTCTTGGCAAGCTGCGCACTTGTCCGGTGTGCGCTGTTGTTATCGACTACTTTGCTGCACTTGAACGACCGGAGATTGAAAGATTGTGAAGTGTATGCTTTAGGCACAGTGTACCCCCCCCCCGTCTTTATGACGGCCAGAGGAGGAATTCATTGGAATCACACACATACTTGAGGACTCAACGCAGCATGTACCATCTCTGTTTGTTTATACATTTCGTCCAGTGCTTATTTTGTAATATTAGCCAATCAGTAGTCAGGATATGGCACGCCAGGCAATCTGGTTTCATCGATAATTATAATTTCCTGAAATGGATAGGCTCATATAAGTATAGCAGCAGAGTATATTTAATAGTGGGGATGATAGTGATGATTTAAAAAAAAAATACTCATAATACACATGCTTATAACTCTTGACCAATAGTTGACACTGTCTCGAAATTCGTAAGGTATTTTCAGGACATTGTGCCAATGTCACGCAGAAAGTTTCGAGTCAATACACCAAAGCATTGCTGAGATACAGCCGTAGTCTGGCATGCTTGCTGTCAAACTTGTTGACATGTTACATGAGAACTTGGGAATGTAAAAGAAACCATTTGATATCTCAGTCCAGCATGGTCTGAAGATGATCTGACCTTAATTTGGTGAACATCCAATGAACTCTGAGAAGGAGTTAGAAAAAAAAAAAGGTTTTAAATGCATTTCAAAATGGCTGATACCCAATATGGCCGACCTTAGGTCACGGCTTTAGGCCAAACAATTGAAAAGTTCTAAGCAAAACCAGTAGTTGGTGCAGTCCACAAACTGATCACATATACCACTGATATCTGACAAGTTTTGTTTCAATAGGCAAAAACATTGCAAAGATTTCCCACTTCCTGTTTGGCAACCTCGCTGCAAAAATTGTTGTTGTGTTATATGTGAACGGTTTGGTTAATCAGATTGATTTTATTCAGTTTTGACAACAATAGTCTGATGGTGATCTGAACCAAATTTGACGAAGAAGCACTGTAGGTGGATTTTGATAACATGCTTTTTATGAAATTGAAAATGGTGGAAATTACATGGCTTAGCATGTTCCAAAGAATCAGGGGCAAAAAAAAATAAAAAATAAAACCTTTTAGACCAGTTTTGAATGTTTAAAATAAGAAACGTAAGTGCAACTTTGACCTGTTGGTGGCGCTTGAGAGAATGAGATGGAAACACCAGAATGGTTATTGGGAATGTTGAGACTCTTACCAGTCACTGTGATAAATTTCACAACTTTATATCATGTGGTTCTATGTGCTGTCATAGAATCTATTTTAATGTGTCGATGCGCGTAAAGGCGCTTAGTGGAACGCAGCGCGGGAGCGCGCTCAGCGGAACGCGCATTTCCTGCGCGCTTGGCATCGCGCTGCGGACCCCTACGCTGTGTTCAAATAGCTGCTCAGCATATTTCTGCATCCCTACTGTGAGAAGCGAACTCAGCGGTGGCGGTGCATGAATTAAGTTTTGTTGTGCAGTGTATGAACAAGGAGAAATGTGGAAGGTGTTTATCATGACACAAATATAAGTGAGCGTTATGACGCAAAACGGTGTTAAGCCTGTATCCAGGGAGGCAGACTTGTACTGTTGATTTATGTGTTTTAGTTCTTATAATGAATATAACTGTTCACTGAATGGGCAAATGTCATCAAAACATGTTCACTGTTTACCTCAAAAGAGAATTGTGATATTTGTGGAAGATATATTTAAAATCCCCCATGCAGAAAACTCTTCACAAATTATTGCAGGGTCATCAGGTTTCATATTTTTGCTGTTCATTTTATTATTTTTTTTTTTCATACATTTTCCTTTATATCTAATTTCTGCTTCAGCTCACTCAGTCTGCAGATAAATGACACAACATCTGACCCAGGCTGAGATGTGACATTTAAGTTCTAAAGGATATTGACTCGGGAATGCAGTCAAATTATTACTCAGCGTCAACTTGGATTAAGCCCCATTTGAGAGCCCCAATGAGTCTCCCAGTAATTAAGCTTGTCACTGATATGGTGTCTAGACATTAATATTTTTATGAGCAGGAAATGTTGTTTGCAATTTTAGCCAAGCTTAATCCTCTTATTAGGAATTGTTTGTCATGGAGTCATAACTTTAAAATACACTTGTTGTCTATGTCTTACAGTAGAAGGACATTTATTGCAGTTATGCGGACATTTAATGATTACAATTTTTAAAAAAATAATATTTTGTAATAACATTAATAATTATTATATTCAAAATTTTCAGAACTGCAAATCATGATATTTCAAACTATCACGAAACCTGTCAAAATACACACACACAAACAAAAAAACTAATTGATTTTAATTGGCCAATTATATTTACTGGCTTGCAACTTTATTTTGTTATTTACTTTTGATTTTAGGATTTAATTGTGACCTGGACTCACAATCGTGAGAATCGCCCGCAGAGTTGAAAATATTAATTGTCATGTATTTTAATTTTACATTATTTTAAATATCTTTTTTTTTCTTCTTCAGAAGAGTTACCAAACAGCTTTTTTTCTTCCTCAAACGTCTGAATCATGGACGTGTCAGTTCTTTGGTGTGGACTAAGCCAATAAAGCTAATTATAATCTATGGGATTGCTCTTTTTTTCAGGGAACTTCAGAGTAGCCAAAATAATTCTCCTTTTCACTAGCTTAAGGGTTTGTTTTTTCCACCACTTGACATTCTTCTCTGAAAAGAAACGCCTGCTGGTCTCTTTCTGTGGTTGTGGCATGGCTTCTGTCCGTTTGCCTCTAAGACATCGTCCACCTCCTTCATCCTCAATGTCTCCTCACTGTCTCTCAGTCTTTCTCCATCCTCTCAGAACTGTTTGGCTCGGTGCCTCTTCGTCAGCTGTGATCCGTTACTTCCCATACTAATGTGATCATTTATACAGGCATGCAACATCTGAAACTGAAGCAACAAACTGCATCTAAAGACAGCTCAAGTTTTAGCCTGGATTTCTGTAGGTTATTTCTGATGTAGCACAACCTCCTTGTCTTTTATGTTTGCTGTTGCTCTGGCCTTTTATTATTATTCTTCCTCCACATTTTGAACAGCTATAACAATAACTGAAAACACATACTAGACTTTGCGTGCATGAAGGATCTGTGGCTAATTATATTTTGTGTAATTATGGGATAGATGGGATGTGTGGTTGCCTAGCAACTAGCAGTTAATTTTGCAATATTCAGAATGTTCTTTTTGAGTTTGAAACCTGGAATTTCATAATAAGTCCCTCCCTTCTTAGAGAAGAAAATTTGCCTGAAGGACTTGACTTCTGCTATGATTTTTTTTTTTTGGTATGTCTTAAGCCTTGAGTTTTCGTTGATCTAGAAATTCAAATGTAAGACAAATGCAACTCCATAGACTCTAATGTTAAATGTTGGTTATGCTTGCAATAGGTGAAAATTGTACAATTAGATTATTTTGACACAATTTAAAATTATTCATAATTTTACTGGTGGTTTCTTAAAGATGGTTTTAATTGAAGTTGTCATGCAACTTTTCTGTGTTGGCGTCTACTTAATTTGACTAGCTTCTGCAAAATGACTGATGAATTTGTGACAAAATAATGTATATTTTTATTCTGTGTACTAATTTTACTAATGACCTTACTTGTCAGCATGCAACGATACAGAAAGCATTTCTTCCTCCCTTTTTAATGTTGATGAGCCTTTTTATCAAAAACTATGCATGGTTATATGGTTATTTGCATTTTGTTATTTGTATTCAGCATTGTTTTTTTTGTTTTTTTTTCTCTGCTGTTGCCATTTTTGGGTTGCGACTCACCAGTTGAGAAATGCTGGTTTAACAGAAAAGAGCAGATAATCTTTTTTTTCTTTTTTTTTTTGCAGTTTATTGTGAATTAGCGTGCTGCCCCTTAAACTCTTCCTTGTGCGCCAGTGACCTGTAATAAATGAGCATGTGCTCAGAAATGGCAGCTGTGGTAGTGGATGGGAGAGAAAGATAAAGAGGGACTGAAAAAGAGAGAGAGCAAATGGGAGAGAGTGATAAGCGATTGTACTCCAACATCTCTGTGTCTTCTTGTGTCCATCAAGCCTCATGGCCTCTCTTCTGTTGCTCTGTTTAGGTGAGATAGAGGGCAGATGTCACGTCGCAATCCTACAGAAATATCACTGCAGTTTCTCTCAGTTTAAAGGTTCATAAAACTCCTACTGTGAAGGTGGGGTGATAGTGTGTCACCTTGGATTACTGGTTTAAAAAGACCTTGTGAGAATCTATAATAGTTGCTTTATGTTCACAGTGGAGAGCTCATCACTTATTTCCCTCAATGCAGTGAACGTTTTGGATGAAAGGGGACCAGTTAAACTGTACCATGAAATGAGAGGTTTAACCTTATAATGCAGACTTGAATTAAAGTAGATGCTATATTTACTTAGACAAAAGCTATTATTTATTTGTTTGTTTGTTTGTTTGTTTGTTTATTTATAAATTTTTGTTTGTTTGTTTGCTTTGTTTGTTTGTTTGCTTTGTTTGTTTAGAACAAGACAGGAATGCAGATTAAGAAAAATCTTGTTGCAGAGCACAGCACTTTTACTGGCTCACTTGCCACTAGCCTCTTTAATGCTGGAGTCTACCATTTGGTTTTACTACCTATATATAGCTGGCCACTGGTAAAGTCTTAGGGTTGGGCAGTGAGTTATTGGACACCCCCTTACTATCTGAATTCATTTCTTATTGTATCTCTCTGGGATATTCAGCACTTGGAATATTGGGAATTACATGTAGCTGCTGGGAATGGGCTGTACATTGCATGAATGTAATTTAACACACATGAACAAATTAATGTTTCACAGAACTATAATAACCTGATTAAGGGCACTGTCTGAACCAAGGCTGGATGATATGATTGTACAGTTCTGGTATACAGTTTATACCAAAGTATATGTGACCTTTAAATTCAAGTCAAGTCAAGTCAAGTTTATTTGTACAGCGCTTTTCACGATACAAATCATTGCAAAGCAACTTTACAGCAAATTAAGTTTCTACAATATTTAGTGGTAGCTTATCAGTGGTGACTGTCAGTCAATGTACATATGGCAGAAATGTACGGAAAAATCAATTTAAGACGTAATAAAACAGACGATGAACACTATTAACAGCAATTATTATATGATGCAATAAAACTTATAGCAAAATGTGGTAGTTCTGTATGTTGTTTCAAGTGTTACATAATTCATAACAAATAAGTCTCACATTATCTTTTGGTTTGGTAAAATAAAAATTAGATGAAGCGCTTTTCATTCGTTGGATTATCCAAAGTTATCATGACCACATATATATGTGTTGGTAACACTTTACAATAAGGTACCATTATTTAACGCTGTTGAAATTAACATTAACAGAGATTAATAAATGCTTTAGATTTTTGGTTGAAAAGTATATACATTTTTATTGTTTAAGAAAATGACTGATCGTTTCGCTAGATAAGACCCTTATTCCTCGGCTGGGATCATGTAGAGCCATTTGAAGCTGCATTGAAACTGCAATTTAGACCTTCAAACCGTTGACCACCATTGAAGTCCACTATATGGAGAAAAAACCTGGAATGTTTTCCTCAAAAACCTTAATTTCTTTGTGACTGTAGACAGAAAGACATGAACATCTTGGATCACATGGGGGTGAGTAAATTATCAGGAAATTTTTATTCTGGAAGTGAACTTTTCCTTGAACTTGAGCATCACTAGAAAAGAAACAACCCGGAGCTCTGAAACCTCTTTGCATGGTCTTTTATGTGTCATACAGAAGTATCTTCGTCATAACTGTATAAAAACATCACATCTCAGTGTGCAAGACATACTGGAGTGCTGTCACAGAATGATGTCCCTAATGGCATCAGTTTCTGTGAAAGATGGCATTTGTGATTTACCGGAACATCTTAAAATGTGCTGTACTTGTGTCTAGCTGTGCAGAAATCATTAAAGCTGTATTATTTTTCTGTGTTGAGAAATTTGCACTGGTTTCTTTAAATATGTTAGGAGCTTAAACCTGGATTTGTAATGTGTATGGATTTATGTAACTGAGTGGTTAAACTAACAACTATCACATATTGACCAAGCCCATGTAGTTGAGCATGTCAGTTAAATTGAACCACCTTTATTTGTTTATTTATTTAACATTTGTTTTTTTATTATTTATTTATTTTCTTTGTTTCTTTTTACTTTGTTTATATATATATATATATATATATATATATATATCTTTGTTTGTTTGTCTATGCTTAATTGTCTTTCTTTCTATTTGTTTTTGGATTCGTGGGGAAATTATGAAAAGGTCTGTCTTTTATTTAAAAGGTAAAATAATAACATAACACTTTTGTCTCTTTTGATTTATGCATTTCAATTTGGATTACTCCTCCTGTTGGTATTAACAGAAGGAGGGTTCAAACATGAAGACCTGCAGGGCTTTTAGGATAGAGAGGTTTAGGGTGTGTGGTTAATAGCATCTTTCACTAGCCATCTGCGTCTGCCTCATTTTCAGAACTGGAGCAAGTATCAAGGATTCTTTAGTGAGGGACTCTGCAGAAGAAGGCAAGAAGAGAAAATATAGAGAATAAACAGAAGTGCAATGTACAATTTAAACTCACAACTTACTGAGAATTATTTTAAATGAATAAATAACCTCAGACTCAAATTGAATGAATGACATGGGCCAGATTTAAAGAACAAATAATCTTTTGATTTTTGGTGGCCTCTTTTGACTTTGCAACCCCTCAGAACACGTTAGTAACTGCATAACAACACCCCTACAACCACCCATGGACACAGCAAATGGTGGCAAATTGTAGTCTCTTCACTGGTCAAATTTAGTAAGAGTTTTGGTTATAGTCCAACACTGATTCCCTAGGCAATGCAATCTTCATTTGACAATGCTAATTATGATAATGGTGATGATGAATAGTCATTATTCTGTCCTTTGTGGATGTGCTGTGACTGACGGTTCCAGCTGTTAGAATGGATTTGAGCAGCCCTGAAGGTGGCTGAGGGAAGAAAAACAATATTTGGGCTTGAGATGTCATTGGGAGATATATAGCATTATGGTTATTAAGATCTGATGATGTTTTATTGATATAATAAAGGGAACAGTGTAAGATTCGATATTATTTCATGGGTGTAGAATGGGGAAATCAATGCATTACTTTTGAGATTAATTAAAATATATTTGATGCTCTAGTTAAATGCAAGCTTTTTATAAAGTTCATTGTTTACTTGTTTTTGGGATATGGCACTCCAAAATATTAGTCAATGGATTATAGAAATTACATAATTAATAGAAATTAATTAAAAGTAAGGTTTTTGTATATTTAGTTAAATATTTTGAGAAACTTTTTTTGCGTTTTATTTTTTCATGACAACTAAGTACAGATTTTGAGGAATTTATACATAATTGTAGTATTTGTACTGATTTTAATGAATGAATTCATATATATAGAAACATATATAAACAATAAAACGTCTTTGCTTGAATTTTAATAATAAATTATATATATATATATATATATATATAATTTATTATTAAAATTCAAGCAAAAATGTTTTATTGTAATATGAGAATCACACTTGGCTGTCACCCTTGGAATTCATGGGAAATTTAAAAAAAAAAAAAAGGAAAAAATCTGTCCGGACACATTAAGGTACTTAGAATTTAGTAGGAAATCTACTTAATTATCATTACAATAATGTCACATTGTAAAATGCTAATGGTCCTAGAAATAGGCCTTATTGTCTTTCTTAATTTTCTTATATTTGACTTTAATTTGCAAGTGACATTCTTTTTTTTTGCTATCACCCTAATAGCTTTCTGCATTTATCTCCACTTTAGTAAAACTTTATGGGTGTGTGTGTGTTTGTGTGTGTCGTTTTGTGTGTGTGTGTGTGTGTGTGTGTGTGTGGCGGCTCTACCATCTTAGCTGCAGTGATATTTATTAAAACATGCTATATTGTTGGTATGTTATTAGAATGGAGTGTAAACACCCATACAGAAGAGTCCACACTGAAACTGCCTTCCTAATTAGGCGAATTAGCCAGAGATCAAAAAGGAAAATTAGTAGTGCAGCGCCACATGTTTTGTGCCGAAGTAGCCTGTGCTCATTTGCATGACAGCACATGTTGGCTGCTCATTATGGACAGCCCTGACAATATGTTGCCTGATTGGACAGATTGCTCATCAGGAGAATCCAGGTCTTGCTAGCCCACCTGGGACCCAGTAGCATTTTAACGATGCCTTTCAGTATTCAGGAAGAAAACATGTACGTTCTGTAATCTTAAACACATTTGCACAATCATGCGAATCCTCATAAGTATACGTTTGAAGTTGAGAAGACATGCAAACAGATATAGAATGACCTTTAGTGTGAATACACAAACACAGCTTTTTGTGCTGGCTGGACTGAGCCTTTATTAAGCTGAGAATTACATTTTTCTTTGTACAGTGCAACAGCAGCGATTCAAAAATTAAAAATCACATTCATTTTATCCAAAGAAATTATATATCAACTTATTTTGCGCTCTGCTATTAAGCAATATTGACATAAACTTCTGTAGAAGCAAAAAGTCAGTTGTGTTAAATGGCCCATAATGGTATCCCAGTTAAGTACTACATTCCCTATGAATCCTATAAAGAAATCCACCAATCACTGTATGCAAAAAAACTATTGGCAAAATAACTCTGCTGTGATCATCCATTCCCATGAAGCACTGCTATATTATTATTATTAATAAATAAAACACACACACACACACACACACACACACACACACACACACACACACACACACACACACACACACACACACACACACACACACACACACACACACACACACACACACACACACACACACACACACACACACACACACACACACACACACACACACACACACACACACACACACACACACACACACACACACACACACACACACACACACACACACACACACACACACACACACACACACACACACACACACACACACACACACACACACACACACACACACACACACACACACACACACACACACACACACACACACACACACACACACACACACACACACACACACACACACACACACACACACACACACACACACACACACACACACACACACACACACACACACACACACACACACACACACACACACACACACACACACACACACACACACACACACACACACACACACACACACACACACACACACACACACACACACACACACACACACACACACACACACACACACACACACACACACACACACACACACACACACACACACACACACACACACACACACACACACACACACACACACACACACACACACACACACACACACACACACACACACACACACACACACACACACACACACACACACACACACAAACAAACATATATTTGTGTGTGTGTGTGTATATATATATATATATATATGCGTATGTATGTATACTTATTGTATACTAGTATACTGTAGCCAATTACTAATATTATATTATATAATTATTATGATATAATATATTAATATGTATAATATCATTTTATAATATTGTAGTTGTAAAATCTTTTTTGATTATGTCATTTGCAGTGCTTTATTCATTCATGTCTACTTTTTTTATTCATTTGTCTACTGCTTTTTTTCCAATTTTCATCTTCCAATTAAAAGTTGCAACGTTGTGATTTCTCTCTGGTTGGTTTAGTTTGTGGCTTAAATCTTCACTGAAGAATGTTTTTAAAGCCACTGTGGAGAAAATGAATGGGAAAAACACTTCCGGAACCAGGGCCGCTGGCAAATGTGTGGTCACCGTTATGCTCTATTGTGCCGTGGCAGGCCAGTGTTTCTGTCATCACACACAGTTCTGAGCCACAGTGCTCTTTTATAGTCCTATATTTTTCCAGTGCCAGTCAATTAACACTAAATCCCAATTTTCCAATTAATACTAAAGCGATTAATGGTCTCAAAGGCACGCTGATGTCTTACATGCTGCTTTCTGCCATATGTGGCCTGTGATCTACCCGCTGTGAGCTCAGTCGAGTCTTACTCTGGGATGTCTGTCACACTGGCTGGCAAAAGAGCTGTTCTTTGTGAAAAGAATGTGTCCAGCTGGATGTGATGTTCAATTCATCAGCTCCAGTCCAGACTGGTTTGATAAATGACATGGATGCTCTCCTCCATTGCATGCGCACACACAATGACACAGTCTAAGCCACAATTGTTCTCCTGTGTCAACCGTGCAATTAAATGAACTAAGACATTTTTAGGGCACAAAGGCATGGAAATAAACTGACATTTAGATTTAGTTTAAGCTTTGTTTTATATATTCAATGTAAAATATGCAAACGAGACAATGCATACAACAGAATAACAGTAATGTACCAAATGTACAGAAATAGAAGATGAAGAAAATTGCAATAACCACTTATTATATTAACATATATTTTGAGCAATATGGTATTACATGCTCTTTTTTATAGCTTTGACATTTAGGGAAAAGTTCTCATCCCTTGGAGAGACACTTTTAGAGCAGTTTAATCATTCAACAAAAAAAGTCTTTCAGCAATTCTGAGTTTCATATCATTCATGGAGTCATGCATCCTCCTGTGCACTTTGGGAAATCTAACTAAAGTCAGACCTTATGATGTATCTGCCATTCTTTAATAGCATATTCTCAGATATTATGAAAGTTTTTGAAGTCATCTTTCAGTTGCAAAGAAAAGTTCAGCTGCTATTATCGAGAGTAATGTTACAGCACTAGTCAAGCACCTATAGTCAGATACAGCCAATCACATACTGTATGATCCTTCAGAAATCATTCTGATATGCTGCTTTGGTGCTCAAGAAACATTAAGTATCAGTGTTGAAAATGGTTTTCATGCTTAATATTTTTAGTGAAAATTCTGATGCATTTTCTTCATGATTTTTAGAAGAATAGAATTTATTTTAAATACATTTTTGTAACATTCTAAAAGTCTTTATTGTCGCTTTGCTGGATATAAGTAAGTAAGTAAATAGGTAAAAAAATAAAAATGTGTTATATGCTGTCAAGACTCATAGAAAGTGTCCATACATGATTTGGATAACTTTGGTTTGGTTGCTTTTGATGATAGAATACTTCTCAATTTGTCAGTGGAGTATTAGACATTATTAATTTCATGTTGTGAAATTTATTCTGAAGAATTAAATGTTGTGCTTCAAATGACGCTAAAGGAACTGTGAGAAACTAAATGAATAACTCTCTGTTGGCAAGAAGCATTCAGTATTGGCAGTAACACAGTGTATTACTTCTGCTATCCATTATAGTTTCCTGACAAGTAACCAGTGCTCCCTCGGTTTTGTCTTCACCTTGTAATGGTGTTAAGCTCAGCTCTCGGTTTTCAGGCAGCGTGAGGTTTGTGTGAGGTGAGGCAGACTCTTTAACCATCCCACAGATAGAAAGTTACCCTTGACCTCTGAACAAACTGACAATGTGCTATTTCGGTATCCCTGCCTTTCCACAGGCTTCATAAGTCAGAGTTAAAATCACTGTCTGAAAGTGCATCATGACTTCAAATCCAATAACAGAATTTTTCATAACACAAACATGCTATACAGATATAGTTATACTTATAAGGTATCTAGGCTACTTTTTACAATAAGTTAAGAATAGCAATAATACACAGGGTAATAATTTATCATGTTAAATTTGTTAATAATAATAATAACCGTTGTTGTTGTTGTTGTTGTTATATAAATCAATTGTAAATTAATTGCAAATGTCTACATTTGCTGAGAAAAACTCCAAAAGGAATTGTGACTAGGGATGCACCGATCCGATACTCAGTATCGGTATCGGCTCCGATACTGGCATTTTCTGTTGGATCTAGTATCGGTCAGACGAGACCGATTCAAATCCGATATTGTGCGTATACTATTCTGTTATTGTTAAGCCGCACGAAAGGCACAAAAACATTATAAAGCACCATAAAGTTTCCGTGCACTATATTCCAAGTGTTCTGAAGCTGTTCTGTAGTTTAATGTGAGGAATATTTAAGTCAAGTTCATGTAAACTCTTCGCTCCGCTGCGGCTGTCTGTCATCCTCCATTCAGCATTCAAACTGCGTGTCGCGTTCGGTTTCAACAGTCAAGACGATGAAACTCTCTCCAAGAGCGCACAGTAACTGAGATTTAAAACTGTTAAAAGAAAAGGCTCAAACTATTGCACAGATTTAATAAAATACACATTAATATCTCTTCACTTTTTGCTTTGAACATTTCTATGCTGCGCGCTGTGACTCCGTGTTGCTTCAAGCGCATCATTCTGCGCACGGGATGTGCATAAGAGCTTCACCCTGTATTGAGCCTTTCGTATTATTATACAAAATTATTTTGCACAATGAAAGATTATTAATAGCCTTGCTTGTTCTGTCCTATCTATCATATGTTGCTGCCCCCATTACTGTGCTATACATTTAAAAGAAATGTCTTTTAAAGTGCCCCTATTATGCCATTTTTAAGGTTGCTAATATTGTTTTATGAGTCTCCTAAAACAGGTTTACATGCAAGCAAGGTCAAAAAACACGTTAGTTTTCTCAAAAAAATTGATTTAATTTTACCTCATTTCTAAATGGTTCGTAAACGACTTGTGCGAAGCAGTTCAAAGAATCAGTCTCTCTAAACCCCTCCTTTCCTACTACTACTACTAACGCTCACAATATTTTGGGTGGGCTTTTTTCAGCAATTTTAATTAACTGCTTTGTAAATAAATTTAGAGCTTCAAATTTTGTTGTTCTTTAAATATTCCTCAAATAAATGCTAGCTTGTTCTTCATTTGTGCTTTGTGTGTGATTATTAATCAGTATTACCAGTATTGGGGAAGTCGTAGTCTAATGGTTAGAGAGTCGGACTCGTAACCCAAAGGTTCGAGTCTCGTACCGGCAGAGATTGTAGGTGGGGAGAGTGAATGTACAGCGCTCTTTCCCACCTTCAATACCACGACTGAGGTGCCCTTGAGCAAGGCACCGAACCCCCAACTGCTCCCCGGGCGCCGTGTTGCTTCAAGCGCATCATTCTGCGCACGGGATGTGCATAAGAGCTTCACCCTGTATTGAGCCTTTCGTATTATTATACAAAATTATTTTGCACAATGAAAGATTATTAATAGCCTTGCTTGTTCTGTCCTATCTATCATATGTTGCTGCCCCCATTACTGTGCTATACATTTAAAAGAAATGTCTTTTAAAGTGCCCCTATTATGCCATTTTTAAGGTTGCTAATATTGTTTTATGAGTCTCCTAAAACAGGTTTACATGCAAGCAAGGTCAAAAAACACGTTAGTTTTCTCAAAAAAATTGATTTAATTTTACCTCATTTCTAAATGGTTCGTAAACGACTTGTGCGAAGCAGTTCAAAGAATCAGTCTCTCTAAACCCCTCCTTTCCGTGAGCCCTCACTGCTGTGATTGGTCAGATG
>NW_015555762.1:1966222-1966551 GCF_001515605.1 Sinocyclocheilus anshuiensis
CCTGACTGCTGTGATTGGTCAGATGGCGCAGTCCTTTGTGATTGGTCCAGAGCCGTAGAGAGATTGGCTCTGAATTGGTCTACCGCGTACAGCATGTGAGGCCCATTGCCATGACAGAATGACAGCCCTGGAGACTTGTCAATACATAGAAAAGATGGTATGGATTGTACCTTACCAATTCGAGCCAGAGTCTGATGATGAAACGGTTGAAGTGGCTGATCGACAAGAGACTGATTCGCAAGCACGACTGGAGCAGGACGTTTCTCAGTGGTAAGTGTCAAGTGTTAACAAGTTTGTGGTAATTATAAGATGTGATAAAACAAATTTAC
>NW_015555762.1:1966678-1966981 GCF_001515605.1 Sinocyclocheilus anshuiensis
CCTGACTGCTGTGATTGGTCAGATGGCGCAGTCCTTTGTGATTGGTCCAGAGCCGTAGAGAGATTGGCTCTGAATTGGTCTACCGCGTACAGCATGTGAGGCCCATTGCCATGACAGAATGACAGCCCTGGAGACTTGTCAATACATAGAAAAGATGGTATGGATTGTACCTTACCAATTCGAGTCGGAGTCTGATGATGAAACGGTTGAAGTGGCTAATCGACAAGAGACTGATTCGCAAGCACGACTGGAGCAGCACGTTTCTCAGTGGTAAGTGTCAAGTGTTAACAAGTTTGTGGTAAA
>NW_015555762.1:1967320-1980395 GCF_001515605.1 Sinocyclocheilus anshuiensis
CACACAGAAATTTTACTGTTTGTGGGCGGGCAAGTTGGCGACGTAGAATGTGGGCAGACATCATGCAAATGTGTTACTTCGTGACATAGAGGCATAACAGAATAAGATTCGAATTCCTGACGACTCGTTTAGGCGATTGAGAGCCGACTCTTTTTTTTTGATAGACAATAACTTTATTTATTGTGCACTGTAGGCTTCACAACTGTGCAGATAGTTTATGTTCACATACAGCTACATGACACACTGCATGAAAGGTAATATTCGAAAAGACATAATAGGGGCACTTTAATATTATGCACTTCTTTCCTGCATCAGTGCTTTTGACTTTAAATATTGCAATATTCTACCTGTCTGTAGTCCCTTAAAACTTTACAACTAAAACAAGCAAATGTACTTGTTTTAATTGTAAAGTCTCAAGAGACTAAAGTGGTTAGTGGTTAGAATGTTACTTGCTATATTTTATTTGAATCCGTGGAAGCTTATGAGAACTGATGACACACGGGCCACATAAAGCAGATTATTTTTTCATCTTTGTACATGACTCAGACATGCACAGCGGAGCACAGAGGGCATCAGCAATTTTAATTAACTGCTTTGTAAATAAATTTAGAGCTTCAAATTTTGTTGTTCTTTAAATATTCCTCAAATAAATGCTAGCTTGTTCTTCATTTGTGCTTTGTGTGTGATTATTAATCAGTATTACCAGTATTGGGGAAGTCGTAGTCTAATGGTTAGAGAGTCGGACTCGTAACCCAAAGGTTCGAGTCTCGTACCGGCAGAGATTGTAGGTGGGGAGAGTGAATGTACAGCGCTCTTTCCCACCTTCAATACCACGACTGAGGTGCCCTTGAGCAAGGCACCGAACCCCCAACTGCTCCCCGGGCGCCGCAGCAAAAAATGGCTGCCCACTGCTCCAGGTGTGTGTTCACGGTGTGTGTGTGTTCACTGTTGTGTGTGTGCACTTTGGATGGGTTAAATGCAGAGCACTAATTCCGAGTATGGGTCACCATACTTGGCCACATGTCACTTCACTTCACTTCACTCACACATAAAGGTTTGGTGTGGTCAGTCTATTTAGGCTCCGCCTTGTGCTCTTGTATACATTACTGTTTTGTCCATATTATTTTACTCTTCACTTTTACTCTATTAGCATTAAAGACATTACTGATTTCTTACAGTGACAAGTTCTCTTTATTAGTTTTTCAAGCTCAATCCTTGAAAATGTAGCTGTTATCATGAAAGCAGCAGCTACACTTTGTCAGCATTGATAAAGCAGTGCGAGTCTTATGAACTCGTCTCATATAACATGCACATCTTACAATGAAAACAAACACATTTTTCTTGCCGTTTCCACATTTGAACCGTAAAAGCCCAAGTAGCTCATTTATGCTTTGATATAGTGCTTTCATGCCTTGTGTTGTTTTGAGTGCAAAATCACACAGCCACGACTATTTTATTTCATTTTATTTCACTAGGACGTAGAGCTCATATGCATTCAAAAACTGTTTTGATATATATCAGTATCAAGTAGAAGGTTTATAATGAGGGACTTTTGATATTGGACTGGCAAAACATGGTATTTGAATAGTCATCAAAGAGAAATGTGTTTTTTGGTGTAGTTTCGACATCTACCAGTAGAGGCAAAAGAGTTACTGTGCTAACCAGGCAAACTTTGACCCCTTTGATATTAGCATACATCTAAACACAGTTTGAAATTTGACACAAATAGGACTCTATGGTGCTAAAGTACTATCTCTGTCTGTTTGTTAACTCTAATCGGATGGCCACTCACTGTGCTGAATGCCACGAGCATTAGCTGTAGTTCCTAATTGGCTGGGCTTCGGCTAATTGCGCACTCCACTGGGAGGCAGAGCTGCTTATTTCAATAAGGGTAAACAAGCTCTAGCATTCCTCTAACGGTCATGTTTTAATTAGAGGAAAGTCCAACACATGTGCTGACGGAGCATGGTAGAGAGGGATGGCAAAACAAAGGGTGAATCAAAAGGCCCACGAACAAGGCTATCTCTGACGGCCAGCTCACTCTATGCGCATTAGCACATTATTACTAATAGAGTTTCCATGCAAACATCACACGAATCACATCACAATTTGTCTGGTTTGTAACCTTGATCAAATTAAGTTCCTCTTAGAATGTATGAGTCGTTCTGAAAAAAAAAAATTACCATAAAAATATACCATGGTAAAACATTGGTGATAATGGTGGATAATCAATATGGGTTTTTCAACTCGCAATACATGAATAAATTAAATGTATGTAGTTTTATCCAAATTTAATCAAATTAGACGAAATTTCTGAAAATTTAATTTACACAATATTCAAAATTAACTAAAGTGATCAAATGCTGATGAAGTAGCTGAAATAATATTAATGTAAAATTTTATTTACACAATATTCAAAATTGACTAATTTTAAAAAGATAAATTTTCTTTGAAGTATTTATTTATTTGTTTATTTGTGTATGTATGTATCTATCCTAAAGTGTCATTTTTATGAGTATGGTAGTCAAGCAGTACCATAGTACATTGCTGTCTCTTACGTTCACCCTGGCTACAGTTAGTCGATCAAAAATCTAGAATTTTTTTTTTTAAATTGTAATACGGTGAAATATTATTACAATTAATTAAAAAAAATTGTTTTCTGTTTTAATATATTTTAAAATGTAATTTATTCTCTTGATGCAAAGCTGAATTTTTACATCATTACTGTCACTTTTGATCATTTCATGAGTGTTTGCTGAGTAAAATTATTAATTTTTTAATGTTACAGACTCCAAATTTTTGAATGGTATTGTATATATCAAAATACTGTGGTTTTACCATGTGATAACCATACTCAGCGGTACCATAGTACTCATGTTAAGATACTCATCTTCAGCATCGACTGTCATGTTTTAAGGGTAGTTGGAGTGTGGGAGAGAGAGATGTTTCTTATTATTCTGTACTAGTTTCTTCCTCCTCCCACCTGGCAGCAGCTGAATCGCCCATTAACCTGCATGTTGCCCAGGAGCTCTTAAATCTCTCAACAGCACTTACTATGAAATACTTTTAATCTCTTCTCTCAGACTGATATACTGTAGTACTAAAGCTCTGTTTTCTGTTGGCAACATAATTTGCTTGTCAACATTTAAACGTGACGTGACGTGACATGTGGCCAAGTATGGTGACCCATACTTGGAATTAGTGCTCTGCATTTAACCCATCCAAAGTGCACACACACAGCAGTGAACACACACACACACACCGTGAACACATACCCGGAGCAGTGGGCAGCCATTTTATGCTGCGGCGCCCGGGGAGCAGTTGGGGGTTCGGTGCCTTGCTCAAGGGCACACCAGTCGTGGTATAGAAGGTGGAGAGAGCGCTGTACATTCACTACCCCCACCTACAATCCCTGCCGGTACGAGACTCGAACCCGCAACCTTTGCGTTACGAGTCCGACTCTCTAACCATTAGGCCATGACTTCCCCTAAACTGACTGTTTTCTAAATGTCTTCTCAATTTCTCAGTATACTAACTGTTAGGACACACCTTCAGCTCTGATGAGAAGCTGTTAGAATCTAACTGTGGCTACTATAATTAAAACTGAATGTAATGTTTCCAGACACCTAATTGCATGTTAACTGCAAATTAGTGAAAATGTATTATAGTTTAAATACATTCATATTAAATGCAATTATTTTACAGTGCTTTTTGACCCACTTAAGTAGGACTTAAGTCTATGTAAAATTATAATTATTTTTTATGTAAAAAAATATACTCATAATTACTTCTATTTTTTCTTTGAAATGTGGTTAAAATGTAGTGCCGAATGTACTAAAAATCATTTATGTTAAACAAAAATGTCATGTATTTAAATATTTTTGTAATTGCATATTTGTAATGAATTCACAATTTAGTACACATAATTTCTAATAACACATTACAGTTAAAATTTTGCATGTGCTTTTCTATCAAAGACTACAGAAATACAAAGACGGTTCACTCCTATACTTGTGAATGGGAGAAACTGCAACATGCAATATGGCGGGATAGTCCCGCCTTCTAAATGAAAGAGCCAATCGTTGATTGGTAAAGTCATTGCATCACTGCAGCAGCCGTTCGAATCTCCGGTTCCCATAGAAACTGGAGGCTAGAGTAGTGGTCGACCGATATATCGGCCGATATTTGGCATTTTTCAAATATCGGCATTGGCCGATAAGTTTTTCTGTTTGGCCGATGTGTTCGAGGCGGGACTTTCATTTTGACGGCGCGGCAGACTTTTATTTTGACGGAGCTGACAACGGCAGCGCCTGAGCACACACCGCTCACATTCTCCCTCTTGTTCGCTGTCCTCGTTCAGTTCTGTCTAATATGGATAGAAGTCTATCTAATAATCAGATAGAACTGTTAAACAAACAAATTAAAATGTATTCAAAAAAGTATTATAACGATTGCTTTAATATTATTAGTAATAGAAAGGCAAACATTATAATACTTTCTCATTTACCGTCAGCATTCAGCAAATACGCATTTATATCATTTAAATATTTTAATGACTAATGAACAGATTTCAAATTATGCTGCGCTTTATGCATTTGCCCACTGTCGTATTTGTGTCATTTTCATTGCGTGCTGTATGTAAAATGAGTGCTACCTTGGCTTTATTTAAAAACAAAAATAAAAGATTCCCAATGCACACAAACTTCCCAGAATATTGAGTGCCCTGTTACTTACAGTGTTTACTTCCTTTTTAATTAGATTTGCATTAAATATTTATTTATTTGTTTAAAATGATTTGTCTTCTAAAGTATAAGTATGTTTATTTTACACAATTATTTTAATCCATTTCAAATGATTTCAAATTTCTTAAATATAAATTAAAATAAATAAAATTATATCGGCTTTATATCGGCCATCGGCCACCCTACTTTCCAAGAAATCGGCATCAGCATCGGCTGTCAAAAAACCCATATCGGTCGACCACTAGGCTAGAGCAGCCGTTGCGCACATTGCGCAGTCATAAGCGCATTGGAACTACGCATGTGCATTGGCTGGTCTAGCCTGAAAAATAAGCTTTTTAAACGCTATTTGAGCATAAGAAACAACATTAATGGGGCAGTTCATTTCAGATTTTGCTGCTGATTTAAAATGTGTAATTTAATCACGAGTGCAGTGAGCAGTTTTTGAGATTTCAGCATTCCCCCATTCATTTAGTTAGGACTTGGTGTTGTTTGAGCTGCCCGGAGGTGTTGCAAATATGGCGGCCAAGTGAACGGACTTTCCTTGAAAGAGACTTTGTTTTCTATGTTACTTAGCACATAAAAATAGTGTACTTTAAAGCTTGACAAAAGATTATTGAAACATAATAATTTAATGTACTTTAAGGTAAAAGTGTAACTTTTTTAAAAGTATACTTAAGTAGCCATTTAATTCATTAATATTATATATCTGCAAGTGTGTGTGTGTGTGTGTCTGTGTCTGTATTTAAGATTAACCACTGCTAGTGCTCATTCAATACAATCAAGTGCACTTATTTTTCACAATCTTTTTTTTTTTTTTTCATTTGTATTATTTATTTTATTTATTTACGTTTTTATTGTTATTTATTTATTTTTTCAGAACATGGCTACTATGGTAAATTTTTCATTTATACAGTTGATACAGTGCTCATCCACCAGCAATATGACTTTTTTTTTCCAAAATACATTTCTGGTGAAGTATTACTTTTGCTATAAACTCAAACGTCTCCCCGTCGCTAACTAAGTTTTGGAAGATGAATGGGCACAATTGCCATGGGTACAAATGCTATATATTAAAAAACATTACTCACGGGCAGTCACATATGTTTGGAGCAATCGTCATAATGCACTGTAAGGTATCACATCATATTTGGAAGTTATCGTACAGCTGTGCTCTATAGATGGAACGCTGATATGTGGGTTGGTGTGTGTCGAGCGCTTCCATGCGTGTGTTTGCCGTGCAGATCAGAAACAGGATTTATGGGTGTAATAATGGAAGCTCAGTGGCTTCATTGAAACACACCGACACGCTTTCTCTGTCATCCTACACATTTATCTGTCTAAGCAGTATCTAATGGCCAAGCGAAGGCTGTTTTTGTGCAAACATGTGCATCGTGGGTCAAAGATAAAAGCAATGCTGCAATCTGCACGCCCCCACCGTGACCCGACCCTTCATCATCGCGTCCTCATGAACATCAGGGCATCCAAGCACAGTCTAATTTCTTATCTCAGACACAAACACTTACTCCAGTGTTATGAAAACTCACCTTTAAAAAATGCATCTTTGCAAGTGTCTTTCGAAAACAAGTGCATCATATTTCTCAGACATTTACGTTTACGTCTTGTTCAGTAGGTTTTTTGTTACACATTTGTTTGGTCTCAAACTGCCGCTAACTCTTTTATGTCTGCTCGGCACTGGTTGTATCAACCCCCGTCTTATTCGTTCCCTATTGTTTTCTCATTCTTTGTCATTTCTGCTTTTCATCTCTTCCCCGTTTCATTCAGCTGGTGATAAACGGTTCCATTCACGCTGAGTTTGTAGTAAACAACAAGACATTCATTTCTGTTATTCAGCTACCCGCAGTCTCGCTATGTCTCCACATCTGCCTTCCTCAACTACATTTCAATCACAGTCTGTGTCTCTCCCACAATTCATCAGTCTTTCTTCCACTTCTGATTTTTCCTTCAGTCAGTTTAGAGAGAGGAGCATTGCTTATTAAAGGCATGTTTCAATCAATACTAATGCTACTCCATTTTTAAGTGGTGTAACAATAGTTGTTTTTAAAAGACCTTACAATAACAAGCTACATTCTCCAATATTGTTACACATTTGTTTGGTCTCAAACTGCCGCTAACTCTTTTATGTCTGCTCGGCACTGGTTGTATCAACCCCCGTCTTATTCGTTCCCTATTGTTTTCTCATTCTTTGTCATTTCTGCTTTTCATCTCTTCCCCGTTTCATTCAGCTGGTGATAAACGGTTCCATTCACGCTGAGTTTGTAGTAAACAACAAGACATTCATTTCTGTTATTCAGCTACCCGCAGTCTCGCTATGTCTCCACATCTGCCTTCCTCAACTACATTTCAATCACAGTCTGTGTCTCTCCCACAATTCATCAGTCTTTCTTCCACTTCTGATTTTTCCTTCAGTCAGTTTAGAGAGAGGAGCATTGCTTATTAAAGGCATGTTTCAATCAATACTAATGCTACTCCATTTTTAAGTGGTGTAACAATAGTTGTTTTTAAAAGACCTTACAATAACAAGCTACATTCTCCAATATGAACAGATGAGCAAACACAACATAACTCCAAGCTCAGAAATGTTTTTTTTCTATAGCAGAATATGCATCTGTTTAATGTTACTGCTTTTACTAATAGAGCTTTTAGAGTTGAAAGAGTCTATTCTATTTTTTTTTATATATATATAGTGTTTTTTTTGCATTTTGTCATTTTAGTTCATTTTCGTTTTGTAATATCCCTGTTTATAATTTATTTATATATTATTTAAGTTTTTCTTATTACTTAAGTGTTTAGTAATTTTATAACTATTACTTTTTTTTTCAGTGAGTTGTTTTATTCAGTAAGTTTTTCATCTAATATGTATATTTTATTTTATTTCAACTTTTGATTTTAAATAGTCTTAATTAACAACAACACTCAATCTGTTCACACCTTAACTGAGATTGTTAAAGTTAAATTATTAAATAAAAATGAAATATTATGTAAAATATTTACACAAAATTCACTACATATTTGAAAATGTACATACTGTTTTTCGCCTACTATATATAGTAGTACTATATAGTAGATTTATGTGATTTCAAATGCAACCAAAGTATCATTCTGACTGACTTCAGAATGATGTTGACGCAGCGCCTCGTCACGCCCCTGGCATTTAAAAAAAAACGTGGCACTTCCATTGAAAACAATTGAAAAAAATATGCTTGCCTTCGGAAAAAATGCTTTGGTGGACACATGGCCTAACTTTACTAAAGCAATTAAATATTTCTTCTTTAGTATACTTAGTAGTGTTGAACAATCTAATCAGTGTAAAATATCTGCTGTAGAAAACGCTGTTATGTTTGCATTTAGAGTTAGCGTTGTGCATTTGTGCCTCTTTTTCTCATAATCTGCTTTTATATTCTTTTATTATTCTCAGTTAATTTATGTGAAATCAGCAGAGCTCGTTGCATAATGTCCTAATGCACAATTTGCAAAAATTCATTAGATTAAAGTGACAATGCAGAAAAAGAAATGTAATTATTGAAAGTGTAAAAATAAAGGAGCTAATGGTACATTCATATGTCACATACTACATTACACATACATGTAAAGAATCATGTGGGGCCTGAAAGCCAGCGCTCTATGTAGTGAGAAATGACATTTTGGGTCCTTTGTAAACACTTATTTGATCATTTATAAAACAAACATTTCTGAGATGCATGAGAGTATTGTAATATAAAGTTAGCAAACATATACACAGACAAATAGACACAGAGAGCGAGAGCAAGAGTGAAAGAATAACCTCTTTATGGGATCTAATATTATTGGTTTATGGTCTCATAACACTTATCTGTAGTGAACAGACCTTACTCAGTGTGATCCAAGACACTTGAGTCTTTATTAGTACATCCACCTGGTCCCTATAAAATCTCCTAAACAGAGAACATTCTGCCTGATGTCAGGGTTTACAGATGCAGCATTAATTGCTTTGGCATGGTGCTGCATGTACAATTTTCTCCAGTTAGTTTAATTATTCAAAGCACAGTTACCAATGGCTTAGATTGTCTGTCTATAAACACGTCAACAAATTTGATATACCTGCTAATTACAAAATGGCATGCAGAAATGTCAGTACTTCTTTTTCATACTCATTTTTTTGGGGAAAAATATGCTCTAACATGTCATTTCTGGCACTAGAGTTGTAGCTGAACTTGACAGCCAGCGAACACCATATAATGTTTTTTTTGGATGGAAAAAGGTTTTGTAAACTCATGTGAGTTATGAATGATGCAAGCAATGTAGAAGGTGCAGACTGACCAAACTTAGACTTTTTAGATTTAGACATGTATGTGTGATTTCTAAATATTGTTACTGCATGCTGCAGATTGTTGAGATATATTGCATTTACTGTAACAAAAAAAAAAAGTTTTTTTTTTTTTTATTATTTCAGCCTTTCTACTTCAAAATTCCAATGTGTTACATACCAATTCTTTGCAATTATTTGACATTTACTAGCAATTTATGAATGAAAATTGTTTTTACAGCTTTTTTCAGCATTCTTGTGCTTTTGTGTCTTTTATTTTAATAAAATTAATAACTCTGGAGTTACAAAACTCTTTTAAATCTAAATGCACACTGTAAATGTTTTATTTTTGGTTGTATATACTGTAAAGCACTGACTATTGGAGTGCATTTTCCAAGAAAATACTCTTTCAGTTTGTCTTCTTCAAAATGTTGTTTATCTCAGTGCATTACTTGCTGTTTCTTTGTGATGATTTGTGAAGCTTAGTAGGCATTTCTGAGTGAAAACTGTAAATTGAAAACTCACTTGGAAAAACTATTTTTGTTGTTGTTTTCAGTCTAAGCCCAGTAGTGTTTAAAATAATTGAGAGAAAAGATACTTGAAAAAACATGTGCCTGAACAAACGACTCACTTGTGTGTCAACTCTTATGTGAGCTCTCTGTACATCCTAAGCCGTGAGCCATGTGATCCAGTTATTCACTGTTCTATCTAAGCATGCTTGGAATCTAGGCATGCACTTTAAATAACATCTTTCAAGTGACTGTAGCGGGGAGAGTCAACACTTGTAATAGTCACTCAATAGTGATTCACTCGGAGGAAATTCTCTGCTGATTGCTCTTCAGAATTCTGGAGTGTCAAGCTGGGAAACCAAACTCCCAGAGTAGCAGTTTGAGTTTCCTTCTTTGTGATTAATATTGATATATTTTATTTTTGAAGATAAATTGATATTTAATCAACGGCACATATGTGCTCACATTGAAAGAGGACTCACATGTTCTCGGTACAAGATGGCAGTGAAACAAACACAAACTATTTCCACAATATTTATCTGAACTCTGAACAATTTACCTGGCATGTAAAAAAGAAACGTTTCATGCATGTCAGCAGGGCTGTTATAGTGAACTTAAACTTGGAATAATAAAACTAAACTAAACTAAACTAAACTAAACTTATTTTCTTTCAGCTAGTTGGCAAGACATCATTTTTCATTTTTGTTTATTTTAACTTAAAGTACTAAAATAATAAAAACTAAAACTAATAAATAAAAATGTATAAACTATACAAATATAAAAATAATACAAATGACAAAAACGCATCAAAACTACTAAAACTTCAAAATTCAAGTGAAAAAAAGATAATATAAACATAAAATATAATTCAAAATATTAACATAAAAAATGAATTATTATAGTATATCTATATTAGTAAAATAACACTGCAACTGTCAAATAGGCCATTTGTGAAAGTATCTTCCATTCTGCTCTATTTCATCTTGTAGCAAACTCTCAATCACAATACATTTATTTTTACACACTACTTAATAAAAACAGGTTACAAAATGACTATCGATGGGAAGACACATAGCTTGTGGATTATTTCTTCACGTTGATGGGTTTGTTTTACTCGGAACACTAGCTGGCCTTCTGTATATGGAAGATCCCAGGATAGGATTATTGACCCGTGAGCCTGGGATTTATGCTCTGGTGGTCAGCCTTGACAAAGGAGGGGCTCTCGATGTGAGATGTGATTAAGTTTTGTGACTTGTGTATGGCAGAATTGCAGGAATGATGGATCTGGAACATGGGCAGATCTTATTACACCACCTGCCCTTTACATCACAAAGCAACAACCCCCCTTCATCCAAGGTCACCAGCAAGGACAGAGGTTAACGTCTTAACATCTGGCCTGGAACATTCATGCACTGAAAACGGGAGGATCTATAGAGCTGAATTAGCGTGATTGACAGTTTTATAGGCATGTGGGTTATAAACATGTGATATAAATATAGCATCAGTATTTATGCACTTCATTCATCACACTATCATGCTGTGCTGTGGTTCTATGTGAAGAAATCATAAAATGTAACACTTGTTCCCCAAGGGAGTATCCATTGCTCATTTGGTTTAATTTTAGTGAAGAATGCATGCTGTTAGAGTCAAAGGTGAAGTGTCTTGTCCAAGAATGGCAGTAAATAAAGTGACTCTTCTGATATATAGTTTAGATCACCTTTGAAATTAATTTGAAATACGTCATTCAAAAGCTTGGTTGATAAAAAAAAATGTTTTAAGTGCTTTTGAAAATGGGCGTCTTATACTCACAAAAAAAAAAAAATATATATATATATAGAGAGAGAGAGAGATTTTTTTCCCTTTTACATAAAAATGTGTTTTTTGGGTTCTTTAAATCATGTCATGAATCATGTGATGCCTTAATAAAGATATGCCGTAGATATATCACATACCTGCAAGGCAACATGTAAAATACAAGAGAAAGCGATGCAGATGTACAACCAGATATTTATCCTTAATTATCCATTTTGTTGAATAAACTATATGGTGTTGAGCATGTACTCCTCTTATGAGCCCTACATATATACAGTAAATATTGCATTCAGTTTAACAGTGTAACAAATGTACTTTAGAGAGACTATAAATAACCGTGTGTAGTATACATATTTCAGCTTTCTATCTAAAAGAGGAATAAAGGTCAAATCAGTATTGATTTGTATAATTCTGACCAGTCTCTAGGAGGAAAAATGTTCACTCATGAAGTGCCTTGAACCGTTAAAAGGACTTGCTAAAATGAATGAAGCGCAAACTGGCACAATGGAGGTGCAGTCAGAGCTAGACAGAAAATCCAGGAGGCTTTTGTGTTCTCAAATCAAATCGTGTCACTATGGATCAGAGTTGTAGTTCTTGGATACAGGAGTCCTTGCTAATACAGCAAGGATTTTACCTGAATCCCATAACCCACAAATGCAACCTGTTGCTCCGTGACAGCTAACACAACACAAACATTCAGAAATGGCTGATGAATATCTCCAGAATATTCTGCAGAGAAATGATAACTGTAGAGACAAGTGTAAAAGTACCATCAGTAAAACTAAATATTGACATAAATGCAACATACGAAACCTTTTTATTTTCTACTTTAACATCTACTCTATGTACTGGTGGTTGGTGGTGGAAGCAGCTACCAGCTGAAGTTGGGGTACTGGATATTTTTGTAGTTTTGCTGCAATGCTCTCACTTGTTTAAACATTGTAATGTCCTGACTATCCAGTTTGCCCATTTAAAGAGGCATTCATGAGAGGTTCCCTCAATATGCATCAACAAAACATTGGTTATGTCTTAACTATAGACTAAACAGATTAACTGTGTTATGTGTTTTCCATCTCGTATGTTGAAACAGGAGCATTTAATTCCCCACCACTTAACAGTTCAACAACAGTATTACAGTCATTACGTAAAGGTTAAGGGTAATTCGCTCTGGTTTTCCATCATGATCGTGGATAGTAAACATATAGCAAACTTGTCTCATGATTATCATGACATAAGAGCTCAGTGATGAGGGAAGCCTCAATATAGCTGAACATAAATCATGGTAAGTGGTGTCTTTTACTTGCAGGTGACCTCTAAGCAAGCTAAAATATTCATGATACTCATGGCTATGCAGAAAGGATGTCTTTGTCCTCTGGAGTAATAATGACAGAGTCTAGGGGTAATGCAATAAGAATGAATAGCGCCTACTGAGAGTGTTGGTTATTTGCATGCGCTCTATGTTGTTTTAGCACCCAACCACCTACAAGGGTTGTGCGATATTCAGTAGAAAACAGGATGCTGAAGTGGATTTGTATTTTAATATAAAAATAATTCAAATTCAACACACACACAAATTGGTTTAATTGTTGGTAATTTTCATAAATAATCACAAAAAATGGCAACACAATTAAGTTTGAAGTAGACTAAAATAGTATTTTCTTGTGTGTGTGTGTGTGTGTGTGTGTGTGTGTGTGTGTGTGTGTGTGTGT
>NW_015555762.1:1980405-1984831 GCF_001515605.1 Sinocyclocheilus anshuiensis
TGTGTGTGCGTGCGTGCGTGCGTGTGTGTGTGTGTGTGTAATGGTACATTGCTAATTTTAATTGTGAGTAAAACTTGAAACAAAATATAAATATTAGATGAAAAGCTTACACACACACACAAGTTGATATACTAAAATTAAAATAAATTAAAGCTAAATAGAAATAATAAAGAAATCGAAACTGAGAAATTTAAATTGAGATCCAGTTTATAAAATTGCTGTCACACCAAAACAGCACAGATATCAAGAGCCACCATAATATATGTGTCTTAGAAGCTTTCTTTCATGGGCTGCTAGAGGCCACAAACGCCTCTGGCTGTATGGTCGCGTCTGTCGCTGAACCCTCTGAGAACAATATTTTTTTCTTGTGCCGTGGGAGCTATTTTCCCATAGCTTATGCACAGTGATGCAGACTCCTCCATATATGCTGCGACACAAAAGGCTGCCGGTGCCTGAAGCAGCTCATCAAGATACAGTAGCTGCTTTAGTGCTGCCTGTCAGCCAAGCAACATCTTTATCCTCACCTCCCGCCCATTTACAAGGCTTCCTGGGACTTTCATTATGTACTTTGACACAATCGAATGGACAGATGAACTGACAAGGCCTTTAATATGACTGTAGCAGTGCCTCGGGAAAGAATCTTCACACTCCTCGACACAGAGAGCTGGAGATGGACTGAGCTAAAACCCACAACTAATTGTGTCTGTTTATCTGTCTTATAGCTCAGCATGAGGGAGCCACAGTTGCATTTTTACTGCTGAAACCATAGTTCATATAATTCTAATTTCATTATTGATTAACGTCTTACAGTATGGAGCTGATTTATTTTTGCTAATGTAAGCTTTAACAGCATGATTCCTTTTTTTCTGATTTAAGCAAGACATAATTGAACTGATGTACTGAAGTAGAGAAGATAATGGTCAATACTGAAGTAGACAATCTGTGTTATTGTGGATAATAAGCATATTTGTCGTTATCTAGTCAGTTTATTTGTCCTGTCCAGTGTCCAATGTTAACTAAAACTAAAATTATTAAAAACTTTACAATTTTTATGCAACTAACTGAAATAAATATGTTTAAGGTGAAGTCCTAAAATCAAAAAAACTTCAAATAAAATAAAAATGGGTGAAAAAAGGATGTATATATAAGCAACTAACTGAAATAAGATTAAGTCCAAAAAATCCATAAAAATGACAAAAGCACATAACAAAATTACTAAAGTTTTAACTACTATTAAAATGAAAACTGAAAATGTAAAAATAAAAGTTAATTCAGAACATTAATAAATGTAAATAATACTAAAATTAGTTTTATATTGTGTGAAAATCAGTTCTATATTTCTTGTGACAGCTCATGATGGCATAAAAATACATTTCAATTGCTTTAGATGTTAAATATGTACTCTGAACTAGGAGTGAGATTTGTAGACATGTTTTTTGGGCAGGTGAAGAAGTATCATAGTCAGCTGTATCATCATTCAGCATGGATTCACAAATCCTCAGGCTGAGGCACAATTTTGCTGGCAAAGAACTACCGTAACAGATCCTCTTTCACTACGCAGTCTCCAGTGGCCATTAGATGTGCACTTCACCACAGCTGTGATTTTTGTCCTGTATGTCTATGAGCCGCCTTCTGTCTCGCACTACAAAGCTCCATTAAATGGCCTTACATTCGTGCTCACTTTTTGAGCTCTAATTGTTGGTACACCCTCCCTGTGGCATCTGGTGTGTAGAAAGGAGCCCAAATACGCAGAGTCTCCATCAGTTGCTATGGTTTTGGAAAGGCAGAAACCGTACTCTCAGAATCTGCCAGTTGAATAAAATGTTAATGCTTGCTTGCTTGCTTTCAAAAACTTGTGCTTAAGAAGATTTTTTTTAAAACAGTATGCTAGACCAGCAGTTCCCAATCCCAGACCTTACGCCCCCCGCTCTGCATATTTCGTATGTATCTCTTATCACGTACGACGTTTGTTCTATTCGACCGTAAGTGCCCTACGAAGTGGACATCACCGGATATTCCGCCATGATTTCAGTTCGAAACGAGTATGCATGTTCCATTCAAAGGGCATTAAAGGGGTGGTTCATTGCGATTTCACTTTTTTAACATTAGTTAGTGTGTAATGTTGCTGTTTGAGCATAAATAATATCTGCAAAGTTACGAAGCTGAAAGTTCAATGCAAACGGAGATATCGTCTTTTAAAATTCTGGCAGTTTAATGCCTACAAAAATGTCTGGTAGGAACTACAACGAGTTACTTCCCGGGTTTGTGACATCACAAACCCAGATAAACCCCGCCCTCGGAAAAGGCAGCAAAGGGGGCGATGCCTGCGCTGCTTTAGAGAAGAGGAAGAGAAATCTAGAGGTGCACGTAAAAATCTATTCATATATGAATCGCGATTCTGTCTTCTAACGATTCTAATGGATTCACAAGTTTCAAAATCAATGTTCTAAAGCAGCGGTTCTCAATCCTGTTCCTCGCATCCCCCTGCTCTGCACACGCTCTGCATCTCTCTCTCTCTCTCTCTCTCTCTCTCTCGCTCGCTCTCTCTCGCTCTAATTCAGCTCAGCTTCTGCAATGAACTGTTACAATTATACACTTATTTTCACATAGCTATGAGAAGCGTTAAACATGAACGCACATGCAGTTGCCGTGCTTAATTAAAGCTTTAATCAGGATAAAACCGTATATTAAAAGCTAACATAAGCAGTAGAATTTACAAATAACAGCGTATCGAAAAGTATGAGACAACAACAAACAAAAAACATTGGCCTACCGTTAAAATGGGGGATTGGGAAGCGCTCTGCTAGACTAATGCTGCCATATGCTTTGGTCAAGCTCTGACACTTTTTAAAAAAATGATTTGATAATAACAGTATACATTGATTATTGACATAATGACTTAGATTTGCATCAGGATGGTAATAAAGAGATACATTTAGCTGCAATGATGTTATTGATAGTTAAAAAAAAATCATCTGGTAATTGAAAATATAATATAAACATTTGACGAAAATTGGAAATGTTGCTGTGTCAACTAACCGAAATAAAGTTACTAAAATTACTAAAAATTAAATAAAAATAAATTAAACCTGCACTATATAGAAATATTTTAACCTAAACCTAATTAAAATGTCAAAAGCGCAACAAATTAAAACTAAAAATAAAATTAAATCCAAAAATGTACAAATATAAGTTAATTTAAAACATTACTAAAGATTACACTGAAAGAATGGTGTATAATTTACAATAATTTTTACTCAGAATGTCACTACAATTACAAGTAGCAAGCAATTTAATTAAACGTGACATTTTGAAGTATAAAGTCTAAAATAGTATTTTCTTGAAACACATTTCAACAATCTATGTAAAAAATTATGTATCAAAGTTGTAAATAAAACATTTCATAAATAATATTAAAATAATACTGACAGTTAGCTTACACAAGTTGATCCATTTGAAACCCATTTTGACCCTTTATGCAGCAATTTTGATAATATCATACACATTTCTGTAATTGTATGTAATTTTACAAGATAGAACATTTTACAGTGAAACAAACCAACAAACAAAACATCACTGAATTGCTTAAATCCATTGCTAATATTTTGTGATAGTTGGTCAAACAGCAATGGTCATGTCCATTTGTTCAGTGGGAGTGCGTTTAATCCTTCTCTCCCAGAATTCCCTCCTGCAGCTTCCTTTCATTCGGCTCTTTCACGGCTCCTCTGAGACCCAGCAGAGATTCTACAGATCTATTGATCTCAGATGGTATTAAGGGCCACACAGTTTGATATACTGAACCATTTACAACCACAAAATCCCAGTTTCACCCTGGATTTTCAATGGATGTTGTCTAGACCTTTATCTTTCTTGCTGCACGTTTCCAGTGGTTGCTTTCTTTGCTTGTGTCTTGTCAGGCAGCATTCATAGATAGAAAGGCATCAAGGTTTGTGTGACATGCTTTCTAGAGATGCATCCATATGATTGGATCCACAATCCTACTCCCCAATCTTACCGAGTGGTTGAAAGAGAGTTCATTTATAAATGTATGTCTATATAGGTGAATCTCTTATGCTCACCAGGGCTGTATGTATTTAATCACAAAATACAGTAATATTCTGAAATGTTTTTACAATTGAAAATAATTTTAAATTGTAATTTATTCCTGTGATGCAAAGCTGAATTTTCGTGTGTGTCGCATGATCCTTCAGAAATCAATCTAATATGTTGATTTGATGCTCAAGAGTTAATTTCATGGACTCATATGGTAATTTATCAACATTCATGACTTTTGTTGTCTCTAAAGCTCACTTGAATTTGTTCTAGATCATCAGATGTGATGTTATGGTGCCTTGGAAACTGGTCTGAGGCAGAAGGAAGCCTGATTTGGAGGGAAAGAACCATTGAACGCACGTGTGTGTGTGTG
>NW_015555762.1:1985384-1988287 GCF_001515605.1 Sinocyclocheilus anshuiensis
TGTGTGTGTGTGTGTGTGTGTGTGTGTGTGTGTGTGTGTGTGTGTGTGTGTGTGTGTGTGTTGATGATAAGTTGGAGATAGATATGGCATGTGATGGCAGCTCCAGTCTTGGTGATGGCTAGAGGCAGAGGCTCATATAATGGGCGATCACTGGATATATTGGTCTGGTACTTTGACAGAAATACTCCACACATCACAGCTGAGCACAGATCTATCCATCCATCCAGCAAAGAAAAAATGAAAAGAGTGAATTTATAGAAACTTCATTTTTCAAACTTCTTTTGTCATAGAACGTCAATAGAGGTGGTAAATCCATAATGTCTTCAATCAGATGGAGGATTAATCTGTCATTTAACAAAGCTCGATGGATAGCGGGAGGCAAGAAGAACACAGTTGGCGGCTCGCTGAGGTCTGGAGTTCAGGGTCAGATATTTTTAGTTTGAGTGCCACATAGCACCTGCTGGACTGTATCAGAAGCACAAACCAAGCCTGAGATTACAGGCTATGTTCAGAATAGCTCCCTACCATACTACACTTACTATTACTTTAGTATATAGTATAAATACTTTAAACAGTTTGCACTTTTTTTGTCAATATTTTCTATTTAATAATAGAGTGAAAAATATATACTTTGTCATTTATTTATTGAGAAAAATGATCCAGTGTTACACATCTGTGAGTGGCAAAAGTATGTGAATCTTTGCTTTCGATATTTGGTGTGACCCCCTTTTGCAGCAATAACTGCTGGTAACGTTTCTTGTAACTGCTGATCAGTCCTGCACAGCGGCTTGTAGGAGTTTTAGCCCATTCCTCCTCACTAGAGAACCACTTCAACTCTGTGATGTTGGTGGGTTTTCTTGTATGAACTGCTTCCTTCAGGTCCTTCCACAACATTTCCATTAGATTAAGGTCTGGACTTTGACTTGGCCATTCCATACATTACCTTTGTTCAATTCAATTCAATTCAAGTTTATTTGTACAGCGCTTTTCACGATACAAATCATTTCAAAGCAACTTTACAGCAAATTAAGTTTCTACAATATTTAGTGGTAGCTTATCAGTGGTGACTGTCAGTCAATGTACATATGGCAGAAATGTATGGAAAAATCAATTAAAGATGTAATCAAACAGACGATGAACACTATTAACAGCAATTATTATATTGATGCAATCAAACTTATAGCAAAATGTGGTAGTTCTGTATGTTGTTTCAGGGTTGGCATCATCTGAGGTCCTCTGAGGGGTTGGCATCATCTCTTCTCAGGTGTTCTGGAACGGAACTTAATAGGTAGCCAGTGCAGAGACTGTAAAATTGGGGTAATATGATCATATTTTCTTTACCTGGTAAGGACTCTAGCCGCTGCTGTTCTTCTTTAACCGATCTTTGGTAGAACGACTTGTGTGCTTGGGGTCGTTGAATTGCTGCATGACCCACTTTCTCTTGAGATTCAGTTCTTGGACAGATGTCCTGACATTTTCCTTTAGAATTTGCTGGTATAATTCGAAATGCATTGTTCTATCAATGATGGTAAGTCGTCCTGGCCCAGATGCAGCAAAACAGGCTCAAACCATGATAATACCACCACCATGTTTCACAGATGGGATAAGGTTCTTATGCTGGAATGCAGTGGTTTCCTTTCTCCAAACATAACGCTTATCATTTAAACCCAAAATTTCTATTTTGGTCTCATTAATCCTTTAAACCTTTCTCCAAAAGTCTTCTTGTTTGTCCACATGATCTTTAGCAAACTGAAGGTGCAGCATGGGCAGCAATTTTCTTTTTGAAGAGCAGTGGCTTTCTTCTTGCAGCTCTGCGATGCACACCATGTTTGTTCAGTGTTCTCCTGATGGTGAACTCATGAACATTAACATTAGCCAATGTAAGAAAGGCATTTAGTTGCTTAGAAGGAGTGTCGGGCTAGTTACTCAAAAAATGTAATATATTACTCATAGTTACTCCTTTTAAAAGTAATATTATTACTTATTACTTCTGGCAACAGTAATTAGTTACACTACTAGTTACATTACTTTTCTTTCACACCCCACATAAAACATAAATCTTCCCCATAAAATTATTCTAAAATGTTACTAACAATATATTTCTGCCTCATCATTTGACCAAAATCCACATTGGATCGCAGTCAGAATTTATTACAAACACTCAGTGGTGATTAATAGTAACGTTTAAGTAAAAGTGTTGTATTAATCTCATTAACTGTCATGTGCAGCTTGAAGCTAATTGTAGCTATAATTTCTCTGTTATACCCATATACGATTCTATTCCATGATGTATTTTATCATAAGAAAATGTTTCATTCTCTAGAAAGATTTTATACAAATTATATCAGGATCGGAGGGATGTGGGTGGGCCATGTAACACCAGAGTAAAGTAATGCCACAACTTCCATAATGCCACAACTTAAACATCACTGTTCAGATCATCTTTTCTCCTGACAAAATCAATGCAATGGCAATATTTCCATCCGCTGAAAGCAAGCTTTTTCATATCCCATATGCTTGCTGCACTGGTGACTTCATGTGCCTGTGCAAATTGGGAAAATTATGAAAATAAATCTAGGAATTATTGGATTGTTGGACTTTAAATCTAAAATTCTAAAATCTAAAATCTTTTTCAGTAGGGGGTTGAGGCATCAAAAGTAACTAAGTATAACTAGCTGTTTTATGGATAGTAACGTCTCGGTTACTTGTGTAACCCTCGTTCCCTGAAGGAGTAAAATTCTAAAATCTTTTTCAGTAGGGGGTTGAGGCATCAAAAGTAACTAAGTATAACTAGCTGTTTTATGTTTTATGGAGTCTCGGTTACTTGTGTAACCCTCGTTCCCTGAAGGAGGGAACGGAGACGTTACGTCAGTCGTGACTGACGAATTGGGATCTCGCCCGAG
>NW_015555762.1:1989927-1990075 GCF_001515605.1 Sinocyclocheilus anshuiensis
CTTCACGATTGAGCTCGCCTGGGACATGAACGGCACGAAGCGACCTCAGATGTTTCTGACTCCAGAGGAGGAGATGGCGGGCGTGTTGCGACATGCGACGGGAGCGTAGACCGCCTTGGTGGTTGATGTACGCAACGGTCGCACTGTT
>NW_015555762.1:1990127-2007967 GCF_001515605.1 Sinocyclocheilus anshuiensis
TCCGCACGAGATGCTGGGCCCCGCCCTGTCCGAGGAACCAGCAAACTCGTCCGAGAACCCCAGGCGGTGCGATGCGCCAGAGGAATGAGAGGCCCGTGGAGACGTACTCGATGGGGAAGCTCTCACCGTAATCCTCAGATCTCCCTGACCATGAACCGAAGTAGCCCTCCGAGAACCGGAGGAGCTAGAACGGGGCATGGCAAGGGGGATACCCCCCCATTTCACGAGGAGGTATCTAGACCGCAACACCGCGATGGTCATGTTCCCGCACTGAGAACATGACTCATCCATGAGCGCTGCCTCAGCGTGCTGCAAGCCCAGGCACGAGATACAGCGATCATGACCATCAGATGAAGCCAGGAAGCGACCACATCCAGAAACGCACGAGCGGGAAGCCATCTTTAAAAAGACGCCCGTCGCTCGTGAAGCTCTTTTAGAAATTGCTCTTTTTTTGAAGGAAATTACTCTTTTAGAGAGCGTTGAAGCGCCCAGGGGAGGTCGCGGCGAGACCGCAGAATGAAAGCTGCAGCCCGCCGAGGTTTCAGCAGCCTGGATGGCAACCCCCGCTGACACGCCATAACACCAACGCCAGCTGTTTTCCAAACACTCGCGGAGATTCGTCCTGTAGAAGGCTCGGCTCCGAAGCGAAAAGCTGATGTGCGTTTGCACGCGCTCTCCTTTTATACCCGCGCTGCGGGGCAGGGTGCGCGTGGCGAAACACGCACGCCAACTGTCATTGGCTTGTTTAGTTAACACTCGAAGGTGATTGGGCTCTCGGGCGAGATCCCAATTCGTCAGTCACGACTGACGTAACGTCGAACGTGACTGACTGAAAGGGAACTGTAATTTCATTACTGAAATCGGTTACGGCAAAAAGCAATAATATTACTGTAACTAGTTTCTAGTAACTAGTTACTGCCCAACACTGCTTAGAAGTTACGCTGAAGTCCTTTGCAATCTCTTGGACTATTGCACGTATTGCTTTTGAAGTGAGCTTTGTTGGTTGACCACTCCTGGGGAGGGTAACAGTGGTCTTATATTACCTCCATTTGTACATAATCTGTCTGACTGTGGATTTGTGGAGTCCAAACTCTTTAGAAATGGTTTTGTAACCTTTGCCGGCCTGATGAGCAACAACAACTATTTTTCTGAGGTCCTCAAAGAGATCTCCTTTGTTTGTGCCATGATTCACTTCCACAAATATGATCAAATTTTGATAGATCTCTGTTGTCTAAATAAAGCAGGGCAGGCACTGACACCTCATAGTCATCTCAGTGATTGAAAACACTTCTGAACAGATGGGCTCTAATTTCACCTTTAAATCATATATCATTATTTTGGATATGGAATTTTAATAACATTATTATTTTCTTAAATACTTAAAATTATTTTCTTAAATACTTAAAAATGTTGTGTTTCTAGTATGTATTTAAAAATAGTATTTATAATAATACATTTATTATTTATTCATAGCTTTTAGCCTTTATTTTTAGCCTACAAATATGGTTTTCTAATAATCTCACAAAGTCAAAAACAGGCTTCCATAGTGTGGCTCTGTCTGTCCATTGAATGTGATTCGTTGTAATCTACATGAATATTTAAACATTTGTACCTGTAGCATTGATTTTAATGGAGAAAAAATCGATGTTTGTTGGACAAGAGGCTCTAAAATACATCTTGCGGGATGTCAGGCTTTACTGGGAGTAAAGGAGACCATTATGAGGACTATTTGCATTGAAAAAAGCATCTGATGTTCATTGGCTTCCGAGTACTGTATTTTTGCACTGCCTAGAGGCTCGAATTTAATAATTGAAACAGTAATATACAGTATGTGGCTAACATAATTTGAAATATAAAAACACAATTGTATGTGGTGTATTAGGTTATAGACTCAGTCTAAATGTAGATTATCTTTCATAATCTTGTTTCTTGCTATATTGTAAATATACAGTTCTGAGAGTGGTCAATTTTACTGTTTAGAGGTAGTTTGCGAAGTACAGTAGCTTTAATGAGCATAATTACAAACAACAAAATAATAATAAAAAAAAAAGATGAGTTTACATTTGACATCTTTGGAGAGTATGCTGTTTCGAACATAGTCCCAGAGATAGGAAGAGCTATATAAAAAACAGCAGATTTAATGCCTTACAATTCTCTATTTTCCACTTTCATTAATCCTATTTTGGATTTATATGGCTCATATCTTTTTAAACCCTTTAAACCTACTAACAGGAGGACATTTTCAAACCTTTTAAATGACAGATGCAGGTTCATTGTTTGGGCATCCCTAAAATGAATCGCTTCATCATGTAACAGAGTCCCAGCCTGTTGGGTGTTTGCTTCCTCTGTCGACCCTGAAGATGTTTTGAACCGTAGCAGACAGCCTTGCAGCGGGAGCTCTGGGACTCGATCAACCTCAAATGGTGGAGAATGAAAAGAAAGCGAAAATTGTTGATGCAAGATGATGTGCGGTGAATCACTAGTGAATTGCATGGAGAGAAAATGATTCCTTTTAAAGCACGGTTACAGTTTTAGGCTAGAAAGGGTGATAGCTGAATAGAAATGACAGGAATCATAAGAATTGTAATTATTAAGGTTATGATTCTAGTCCCTCCTATACAGGATCATACAGAGACACGGGATACACTGAGGATACACTGTCACGTCACCTTTTTGTTGTGTTTTGTTTTGCTCCCCGTGACCTAGTTTTGCCCTTGTCTTGATCAGTTTATTGTTCCCACCTGTTGATTCATTAATTATCCCATTAGTCCCTGTGTTTATAAGCCCTGTCTGTTCTTTAGTTCCCTGTCTGCTATTATTTGTATTTTGGTCTACGTGTTGTGCTATCCCAGTTCCTCAATTCCTTGTGTTTGCTTTGTGGATTATAAAAAAAAAAGACTTTATTGGACTACTCCAGTGTCGTGCGCTCCTTAGAATAGCAGACCGTCAAATTGAGTAACATAATAGCGGCGTTTTTCTTTTTCTTTTTTTTTTTTTTTCTCCCCTCTCCTGGAATGGATTTGCTGGCCGTCCAACTCGTGTGCCTGGAGCAAGAGAACCGTTCGCTGGAGGACCATACCCGGGACTTTTTAGATCTGGCGTGCCTTACACCCTTTCCCGACCGCTCCCTCGGTTGAGCGAGCGGTGTAAGGCACGTCTGCCAGCGAACATTCCCGAGGAGGATTTCGCCGCTTTCGTGGAGTGGATGCTGGAGAGAAATGGGCTGTTTTTCTCTGTTTGCCCCACTGAGGAAGAAATCTCCAGCCCCACTCCCGACCCAGAGACCAGCCAGCCGTTATCCGGCGGCACAAAGCAATTGCCTGACTCCACCACAGACGGAGAGCCTGAGCCCACCGCGACACGAGAACCAGCGTGCAAAACCGCGACTGAGCCTATCATCGCCCCGGAGCCTGAGCCTCAAGACCGTTCTGACCAGGTGCGTGAGCCGGCAACATCGCCAGTCCCTGAGGGAGTTTTAGTGGAGATCAAGGGCCTGGAGGGAAGCCCCGCCCACACTCCCACCGCTGAACGTGAGCTGCAACTGGCCACTGGATATTCTGAGGAACTTTAGACTGGTTTGGGGAGGTAATACCCAGTGCTCCTGAGTCTCCTGTGTCTCCGCTGGTTCCACCTAGCTCCTGTTCTCCTGTGTTCCCTCCCAGCCTTCCTCTCCCACCTCCTCTCCTAAAACCAGCCAGTTCCTCAGCCCTGTCTCTGCTGGTTCCTGTCAGTCCCTCAGCTCACCCTCAGTGAGCGCCATCTGGGCGCTCTGATCCGCCTCGGGACTTCCAGTCTCCAGCTCCGCCTAGGAGTGAGGATCCCATGTCTCCGCCTCCAGCCTCCGAGTCCTAGACTCCACCTCGGTACTTTGACCCATCGGCTCCACCTTGGCTCCTAGCTCCCTCGTCTCCACCGTGGCCCGTCATCCCACTGGCTCCACCGGGCTTCGTCTTTCCTCTGGCTCCGCCTTGGTCAGTCCTCTGGCTTCGCCTTGTCACTCCGTCCCTCTGGCTCTGTCAGGCTCCTCCTTCCCTCCGGCTCCGCCTTCGTCCTCAGTTGCTCCGGCTTCGCCGCGGTCTTCCGGATCCCCGCCTCTGCCTCGGTCGCCTGAGCCTTCTGCTCCGCCTTGGCCCTCCGGATCCTTTGTGTCACCCTGGCTATCCGTCTGCTCGGCCCCACCTGGGTCTCCACCTCCAGCGGCTCAGTCTCCGTCAGTCGGCCCCTTGGTGTTGTCGGCCACTTCTCCACCATGTCTCCTCCCGCCGTCGTCTCCAACGTGGGCCGCTATCCTGGCTGGCCTCTGGATCTCCATCTGGCTCCTCCTACTCCGGGCTCCTCCCTCCATCCACTCCACCCTGGTCCTATGAACTATGCCCCTTTCCCATTGCCTGCCCCTCACCTGCCCCATGCCCGCCTCCTGAACCCCCACTCTCCTTCCTCTGTTGGACTGCTTTTGTCGGCGCAAGGACACGCCGTTCTGGGAGGGGGCGTAATGTCACGTCACGTTTTTGTTGTGTTTTGCTTTGCTCCCTCTGTCCTAGTTTTGCCTGTGTCTTGATCAGTTCATTGTTCCCACCTGTTGTGCCATTAATTATCCCATTAGTCCCTGTGTTTATAAGCCCTGTCTGTTCTTTAGTTCCCTGTCTGCTATTATTTGTATTTTGGTCTACGTGTTGTGCTATCCCAGCTCCTCGATTCCTTGTGTTTGCTTTGTGGATTATAATAAAAGACTGTTATTGGATTACTCCTGCGTCGTGCACCACCTTAGAGCACAGCAACGTGACAACACCATACACTGCTGTTAAAAAGTTTGGGCCAATTTTATTTTATTTTATATTGAATTAAATTAATACTTTCAGTTAGTGAGGGTGCATTAAATTGATCAAAAGTGACTGTAAAGACATTTATAATACAAAACATTTGACAAATGTTACAAAACATTATTTCAAATAAATGCTGTTCTTTTGAGCTTTCTGTTCAAAGTTCCTGAAAAAATGTATCACAGTTTCTACAGCAATGCAGCACAACTGTTTTCAATATTGATAATGTTTCTTGAGCAGCAAATCAGCATATTAGAATGATTTCTTAAAGATCATGGGACTTTGAGGACTAGAGTAATGATGCTGAAAATTCACCTTTGCCATTACACAAATAAATTAAATTTTTAAACATATTCAAATAGAAAACAGTTACTTTAAACTGTAATAATATTTCACAATTTTACTGTTTTTAATGCATTTTGATCAAATAAATGCATCCTTAGTGAGAGACTTTAAAAAAAAAAAAATCATACTCCAGCAGCAAACTTTAAAAACAGTAGTGTATATTCATGTCAATAAATTAAAAAACAGGAAACAAACACATCAGTAAAGCACACATTACGTCATGCAGGTAAGCACTTTGAAAACTGGTCCGTTTATAAGTATATAATGAGAAAAATAATAAATTCTCTCTGGATCTGAATGTCATAGTCTGTCTAGCTACTATCTGTCAAAGCTCCTTTCAATCATTCACTCTCATTTGCATAAACACTGGCTTATGACTTCAAGTTTAATGGCAAATCAGCTTGACGATGGCGATCAGCAAGACCGTTACACGTTATGAACACATTACAACTAGAAGGTCACATGTGCCATCAGGGACAGATGGAGTACTGGCTGGCTTTTTAATCAAGAAGGGACATTTTTATGGCTGAACATCAGGACAGCTGTGCTTCCCAGCATTCTGTCTCAAGGTCTTTTCATATACGGTTTTGAAAATGAAGAATAGGAAGGTGTGACCTGAGCTGACTTTAAGTGGCTATGCTCATGCAGTCTCTCTTCTTTCCTGTCACTCGATGAACCCCACTGAATCTGTTTGACATATAATACAATATTTAAAAATGTAAATATTGTAAATATTATACTACTAGTGTGTGTGTGTGTTTGTGTGTGTGTGTGTGTGTGTGTTTTACTGTTTTTAACCATTGTTAACTTAATTGTTGTTTATTTTTATTGTTTATTTTATTTTTTGAATGTGCATTGAATGTAATGAATTTGCTGCCATTCATAACAGATGGTCAGTGATTTTAGTTTCACAATAAACTAATGAGCAATGGGTTTAACATTGAAATGAGAGTTTCTTCGATGGAGTCATTAAAAGAACTGGATTTTTAATTTGTGAATCAAGCTAAATGTCAGGGATTCATCACAGTCACTTCAGTCACCATCCAGGATAATTACCCGATCACAGTCACCTGAGTTCTGATCACCCGCACCTGCTGTCACCAATCAAGCCACACTACAAATACACACACAGCACAATCACTCACTGTCTGGTCTACCGTTCACTCCTATGAACTGCTCTGGACTCTCTCTGCCAAATTCTACATAGATTGAATTACCTGCTGTTCCTCCCGTGATCCTCCAACGACTCCTTGGAAGCTGTTCCACGATCTCCAACGTAACCGGCATCCGATCCTCACCATCAGAACTCAGATAAGCACCCTGGAACCATTCACTGTGTTGACACTCACCTGCCTTTAACACACCTATTCCAGTCATCCCCTTACCCAGTCAATAAACCATCCTGATTTGCACTTACCTGTTGTGTCTGGCCTTGCTTTGTGACACTAAATTAGCCACACTGTATATTTATTTTTTAACATGCAATTTTGACAATAATATAAGTACCAAATGGATGATTTGTAAAAAATATAGGTAGAGATCTAGGACAAGGTATTCCCGTCTCTCTTTCTTTGGTGAGGCCAGATGGAAAAAAAGTTGCTATTCTAACCCTTACTAAATTTAAAGTCATAACTCTGAGAGTTAAAAACGGACAGACACTCTGGGTATGTGGAGGGGTCAGTATAGGTTGGGCACAGTGTTTGTGAGGGGTTATTAATAGGAGGAACAGCAGAGAAGGATAAGGGCAGAAAATCTCTCACTACTGGGTTATGTATATCAGTGACACCCGCCTCACCCGCCCGGCTGCCAGCGAGTCGTCTCTGGCACTCAGGAACTCTGATACTGGCAAAGCACACAAGCATGTCGGGCAGCTTTGTGTAAGCACAGCTGTGTTCATATGATGATGGGCTAACAGCTCGTGGCTGTGTTTTCAATTCAGATAACTGGATATGCACAAATCTTTTTTTCATCTGGAGTGTGGTTTGGAATACTTCATCTGTAGTTATGTATCCGATCTTTCAGAGTTCATTTGAACTTTACAGAAAGTGCAAAAGTTTTGTACTTTCATGGGTGAATCTCAAAAACTGTCAAGGAATTCCAGTGTCATAGTTCTCCCTACAATTGAGAGAATGAATTAATTATGAGAACATTTGAGAACTTTACCTACACAAATGCTAATACATACTTATTTATTAGCTCATTACAGTGTTTAGATTAAGAATAATTATACAGTAAATAGTAAATGTGTAGCTAAACTGTATATTTCTCTGTCTGTATGTTGCTTATATCTAATTGGGCCTTATGAAAACAGAACTGGAGAACCATAGAGGTGCTACCTGATTTAGCAAATACCCTCCATGTGCCATGAGTATCTGTTTAGTACCACTAAAATAGACTTAGATGAGTTGAGTAAACAGTTATGGTGAATAGTGCCATTCCAGCATAACTGCAAAGCAGTATCTCTGTATTTGTATTTAGTGTAATGAAGCAGTTTAAGAAGACTTAGCTTTACTCATGCATGCCCTCTTACAGGTGTCGCCTACACAAATGCTAATACATACTTATTTATTAGCTCATTACCTAATTAAAAAGTTTAGATTAAGAATAATTATACAGTAAATAGTAAATGTGTAGCTAAACTGTATATTTCTCTGTCTGTATGTTGCTTATATCTAATTGGGCCTTATGAAAACAGAACTGGAGAACCATAGAGGTGCTACCTGATTTAGCAAATACCCTCCATGTGCCATGAGTATCTGTTTAGTACCACTAAAATAGACTTAGATGAGTTGAGTAAACAGTTATGGTGAATAGTGCCATTCCAGCATAACTGCAAAGCAGTATCTCTGTATTTGTATTTAGTGTAATGAAGCAGTTTAAGAAGACTTAGCTTTACTCATGCATGCCCTCTTACAGGTGTCGTAATCTGAACAAATGGATTATTTGCATGAACAGTGTTTACCCACAGAGGATTCACTGATTTGAATTTAAACCAAAGATTTGCAACACTAAAACCTCAAAGAGAGAGAATTCAGAACCATATTTAAAATGTTTGAAGTGCTAGTGAAATTGCATCCTTCTGAAGATGATATCTTTAAATTGCTATTATTATTAATTATGAACGATCATCATAATAATATATACTACATGTGTATAATATAATATATACTACTGCACAACATGGGTATAAAGACAGTTATGTTACAAAATATTTCTATTTTAAATAAATGCTACTATATACTCACTAAAGAATCCTGAAAAAAAGTCACTGTTTCCAAAAAAAATATTAAACACCACAACTGTTTTCAACATCGATAATAAGACATGTTTTTAGAGCAACAAATCAGTGTATTAGAATGATTTCTAAAGGATCATGTGACACTGAAGACTGGAGTAATGATGCTAAAAATTCAGCTTTGCATCACAGGAATAAATTACATTTTAAAATGTATTAAAATAGTTATTTTAAATCAGTTTATTTATTTAATGATATCTTTAAATTGCTATTATTATTAATTATGAACTATCATCATAATATATACTACATGTGTATAATATAATATATACTACTGCACAACATGGGTATAAAGACAGTTATGTTACAAAATATTTCTATTTTAAATAAATGCTACTATATACTCACTAAAGAATCCTGAAAAAAAGTCACTGTTTCCAAAAAAAATATTAAACACCACAACTGTTTTCAACATCGATAATAAGACATGTTTTTAGAGCAACAAATCAGTGTATTAGAATGATTTCTAAAGGATCATGTGACACTGAAGACTGGAGTAATGATGCTAAAAATTCAGCTTTGCATCACAGGAATAAATTACATTTTAAAATGTATTAAAATAGTTATTTTAAATCAGTTTATTTATTTATTTACTTTATGTATTTATTTATTTATTTTGACTGTATAAATTCAGCCTTGACATTTCAAAAACATTAAAAAAAAAAAATTAATTAATGCCGACCCCAAACTTTTGAAACATCAAAATTACTAATATACCGTTATGTGTATGTATGTTTGTTTGTTTGTTCCAGCTCAAATTAAGTAGTCATAAAAAGATCCTTTAGTTTTGCTACTGGTACCCATTGGTTCAGTGAACTTGTTAGCAAAAACTCCATGTATGTTAAATAAAGATCTATGGACTATTAATGAGATACTTCAGCATTATTGAACAGATATGAAATGCTGGCAGTGGAATGAGGCCTTTGGTACTCTGGGAGCCGAAAGATGACTGCCACATCTTCTGAAGATTTATTTACACTCTGAATGGCTGCCAGCTTCTGTTGCCCCGGCAATCTTTTCTTTTTTTTTTTTTACAAGGGCCCGTTTGACTGGAGCTCCTTATAACTCAAGCTCAGTCTATCAAATCAATGAGCAGCATGTTTGAATGTGATTTAGAGAGGTAATTAGAGCTGTTAATTGTTTTCATTACTCAGACGTGGCTGATGGCTGTCTGAGGAGTTCTCAGAAAGGGTTTTGTGTCTGTCTTCGGGACGTGGAGGCACTTGTAGGTGTTAGACAGGACTATTTTTGTTCATTTTAAGAGGGTGTTGGTGGTGGACTTGTTAGTTGGGTGACAGTGACTGATGTACTCTTTTCTTGACATCAACCACTCAACAAAACTGATATCAAGGCAAATCAAAGGATGCTGTATGAGCTTCTTTTTTTCCATACAATGAAACCATACAATTATAACCAGAGGCTGTCAAGCTCATGTTTGCTTCGTGTCATAAAGCGTGATAGGATTTGTTCTCTGAGTCTTACTGCATTGTATAACCCTGCAGGATCTGTGGAAGTTCTGTAGAGGGTTTGAGAACGGCCAGCAGTGATCCTCATGGTGACCCTATTCAATGTGACAAAGCACTCGAGAGGGATTCAGCGGCCACATCACAGCCAATGGCATCTTTTCATGCTCTGGTGCCTCGAGTGGGACAAATGAGGGTGACATTGAGCTCAACTAATGCCAAAGCTTCTTTTAGACCAAGTGTCAGGTCTGAATCTTAGCAATTCAGAGTTCGTAACTGCTTTAGTTTTTCTCTCATGACCAATTCACCTCTTAACCCTTTTCCAGTGTAGTTTGAAACTGCAACTTGAGAAGCATAAAGCTGCTAATAAGTGAATTCAATTCAATTATCATGCTATTTTTGGGGGGAGTAAGATTCGGTGAATCATAGTAAAAATCATAATAACTACATAAAAAAGAAAGAAATCATAAAAAATAAGATATGTACCTGATAGATAATATTAAACTGAAATATCAGAAAACAGCTTATGCATTAGCTATATTTTATTAAATGTGTGTAGTGTTTTACTGGGATGTAGCCAGTGATATACAGTACTATATATAATATCAATATTATTATTATAATCAGTTGCACTATTTAATTAATATAGTGCTTTTAACTGTGCATTTATATGCAGTAACTGTTGAAAACACAACATATATAAAAAAAAAAACTATCAGCTGTATTGAATAATATCAATAAGTAGTAGTTATAATTGTTTTTTTAATTTATTGTGTATTTTAATTTCTTTCTTTCTCATAATGTATTTATTTATTTTCATTATTTTGCATCTATTTATAATGTATATGTATAGTTTTAGATTACGTATATATAGTTTTTCCTTCTTTCTTTCTGTCTTGTATTAGTTATATGCACTTTGAGGCTTTGGGGCCAGCGCAAATCGTCTTTTAGCATTAAAATAGTACTGTCAGGATTTGCCAAAGACACACAGTGAAGAATTAGCGCTGAAAAGGCGAGGACACAGTTATTTTTGCACCTGACCTTATTGGAAATGCATTTATAGGAGTTTCCCTTTCAGATGCAAAATTTATGGGAGGAGAGTATTAAAATGGTGACCCTATTCAATGTGACAAAGCACTCGAGAGGGATTCAGCGGCCACATCACAGCCAATGGCATCTTTTCATGCTCTGGTGCCTCGAGTGGGACAAATGAGGGTGACATTGAGCTCAACTAATGCCAAAGCTTCTTTTAGACCAAGTGTCAGGTCTGAATCTTAGCAATTCAGAGTTCGTAACTGCTTTAGTTTTTCTCTCATGACCAATTCACCTCTTAACCCTTTTCCAGTGTAGTTTGAAACTGCAACTTGAGAAGCATAAAGCTGCTAATAAGTGAATTCAATTCAATTATCATGCTATTTTTGGGGGGAGTAAGATTCGGTGAATCATAGTAAAAATCATAATAACTACATAAAAAAGAAAGAAATCATAAAAAATAAGATATGTACCTGATAGATAATATTAAACTGAAATATCAGAAAACAGCTTATGCATTAGCTATATTTTATTAAATGTGTGTAGTGTTTTACTGGGATGTAGCCAGTGATATACAGTACTATATATAATATCAATATTATTATTATAATCAGTTGCACTATTTAATTAATATAGTGCTTTTAACTGTGCATTTATATGCAGTAACTGTTGAAAACACAACATATATAAAAAAAAAAACTATCAGCTGTATTGAATAATATCAATAAGTAGTAGTTATAATTGTTTTTTTAATTTATTGTGTATTTTAATTTCTTTCTTTCTCATAATGTATTTATTTATTTTCATTATTTTGCATCTATTTATAATGTATATGTATAGTTTTAGATTACGTATATATAGTTTTTCCTTCTTTCTTTCTGTCTTGTATTAGTTATATGCACTTTGAGGCTTTGGGGCCAGCGCAAATCGTCTTTTAGCATTAAAATAGTACTGTCAGGATTTGCCAAAGACACACAGTGAAGAATTAGCGCTGAAAAGGCGAGGACACAGTTATTTTTGCACCTGACCTTATTGGAAATGCATTTATAGGAGTTTCCCTTTCAGATGCAAAATTTATGGGAGGAGAGTATTAAAATTAATCACCCAACACGTTTGCGCTCGTCAAATTACAGGTATTTGTGCCATTATTTACCCCCCCCCTCCAAAAAATGTCTTAAACTATTTTGCGCCTGTGTCATTAGTAGATCAGTCGCACCTGATGAGCATCGGCTCTGCTTATTTGCGACTACGCTAATTTGCTTGGTATAACTTGGTATATTGTGTTGGTTGATATGTAAATGAGATGTTGTGTCTGTGTTCTTTAATTTGCGCATTGTCAGTAAATCACTTGCAGAAATTTCCACGCCCATCGTCACTGTTTTGGAATTGCGCGCTAATTTGCCCTGTTTAGTAAATCTGGCCCTTGGTCTCCATTCTGTTTGCTTTTATTTTCATTTTGTTGTGTTTTCATTAGGAATATCAATAAATGTCCAGTGAAGAGTTTCAGTCTGCGTTTATTTAACTTGTGTTAACATAACTAAAGCCAACAAGCACAGTTATCTACAGTATACCAAACTGTCCATTTTATCGAAAAACAAACATGTGAACTCTTATCTCGTTTAACCCAATGTTCACTTGCTACATCCAAATAAAACCCAATCTCGAAATAGCTCGTGTTCAGCTTCAGATAAATTATTAAATTGCATATTTCTCTTCATACCTAAAGACTTCAGCTGTGGAAGTGATTGATGAGGTGTGCTTGAATAATTTAGACTTTTAGGAGTCTCATGGATCTGCCAACTGGACCAGGGGCTCGAGAAGAGAAGAGACGGGAGGATAGCAGTCTGCCATAGATAGAAGAAAAAAAAAACAATTCTTACTCAGATATGAGACGACAGAACAGCAAATGTGTTTCTGCTGGAAGCGTGCAGGCTATTTTCGAATCTCAGCCAGAATTTTGATGTCTGCATGAGAACTAGTGTCTGTGAGGATTTTCGTGATATAGTTGTATACATAATGACTATTTTCACAGCGAACATAAAAAATTATTTTTGAAAAAGATGTTCTCATCCACCATATGTGGTTGCAGGCAAAAATCTGTAACTAAAGCAGACTGTGAAAGCCAGACAGCCTCCTGAATTCTCATATTGTCTCCTATTTAAACAAAATTACCAGCCAACTTAATGATTCTGATAATTTGTATTTTTAAATAGGTGATGTGTCTCAGGCACATTAATGTGTGAACAATTATGGTTATTTCAAAACAAATTACTCACTCTTTCACTCAGTTTTGAAAGGAAGGCAAATGTTAACTCATTAATTTGAGAGCCCTTAAAAAGACAATAGTTAATTGCTGCAATTTGCATGGCGTTGGTAGCAATGCATGAATAAATACAGAGAGTAAAAATGCTCTTCAGATGTGATGCATGTGCATACTTTAAACAATTATTGGCTGATGCATTGCAGTTCTCAGGCAGACTGTGAAAGCCAGACAGTCTCCTGAATTCTCATATTGTCTCCTATTTAAACAAAATTACCAGCCAACTTAATGATTCTGATAATTTGTATTTTTAAATAGGCGATGTGTCTCGGGCACATTAATGTGTGAACAATTATGGTTATTTCAAAACAAATTACTCACTCTTTCACTCAGTTTTGAAAGGAAGGCAAATGTTAACTCATTAATTTGAGAGCCCTTAAAAAGACAATAGTTAATTGCTGCAATTTGCATGGCGTTGGTAGCAATGCATGAATAAATACAGAGAGTAAAAATGCTCTTCAGATGTGATGCATGTGCATACTTTAAACAATTATTGGCTGATGCATTGCAGTTCTCAGGCAAATTAACCAATCAACTTGTTTCATGCAATCAAACTTTCCATTTACCTGTGTATATATACATTTTAGTATTTTGTGAATTAAACATTTACCTTGAATGTTTCATTCAGGTGTGCTCAACTCATTCTGTTTTTCTGGCATCTGATGACTATTAATTAACATGAAATACCTTGAACTGAGCTTGGATTCCCTTTCTTCGTAACCTCTTGTTATTTTTTGCTGATTATGGTGACTAGTTCAGCAATAAGACTCACCGCAGAGATCCATATTAATTATGTCTGGAGGGCAGCTTTCCTCACACTTTTGCTAATCACGCTACTCTAAGGATTCACTCTACCAGAGGCAGGATAGAAAAGACTTCCTCGTATGAGGAAAACCATGGAAGGGTAAGAGGGCAAGGTCACTACTTTTGAAAGATTTGTCCTGGGAGCTCAGGTATAATAGCTGCTCTCAAATGAATGCCGTCAGCATAAAATGAAATGCAAAATGACAAGTAGATTTTTACATTTCCTAAAGAAAACTTCAGTGGTGCTTGACTGTGCAAAACTCATCACAATACTACAATTACAAGGTTGGCATAACTTTAAGTCCTTTTTAAATCAATTTAACAAAAGTGATCTTAATATTATGTGAATTTAAAAGATGCAGGCAAAAATTCTGCTTTCAGTTACATTTCTTTCTTTCTTCCTTCCTTCCTTCCTTCCTTCCTTCCTTTCTTAAAAAAAGTTGTATGCAAATCACTGCTATAAAGACATTTAAGATGACTTTAGCAACTTTAGAATTAATTAATTCATTCATTCATCCATGTATGTATAGAGATAATTTATTTCTCTTCATGCACATTTTTATGCAAGTAACCTTTATTTATTTATTTATCATCTATCTATCTATCTATCTATCTATCTATCTATCTATCTATCTATCTATCGATCGATTGATCATTCGATCGATTGATAATGTATTTTTCCTGATGCACATTATTAATTCTAGCCACCCTTATGAAGACTGAGAAAAATTACCTTAAAATTAACCTAGAATAATTGAAATGTAGTTTTGGACTATTTATACTTACATTTCAGAATATATATCCAAAGCATCAATGTATTACCTGATATTAGTGTGAGATCATATATCATCAGAGCAATGCAAGCAAATCTGTGTTTATCTGAGATGTGACATCTCACCTTCTCAGTTAATTCATTATGACCTGACATTTCCTCCTGTCTGTTTTTGAAATATTGAATCTCTTAATATGCCCGAGCTCATCTCCATCTGTTCAGCGGCATTACGTATGCGCTGTCACTGCTGCGGTGACGGATGCGAGCACATGCCTCTTATCTGTGTGTCCTGGGCCTTGCACTTCCATCCACTCTCTTAATGCACAGGCACATCGAGGGCACACTGAGCTCTGCATCCTTATCCACTGCTCCTCCAACCGATTTTTGCATTTCCTTGGTGTCTATGGGGAATGAACCAGTGGTTTATAATTAAGGAGAAGCTGTCAATGCCCAATTTGAGTTAGTGATACAAAGCAACCCTGATGAAAAGAGCAGCATTGCAGGTCACAAACAAATGCTGTGTTTTGGAAGCTAGTTGGTCTTCACTAGCTTAACCGCCAGTATTTTACTTGGCCAACCCATTTTACTATAAATACCATGTTGGTTGAGTGATTTGTTGATCATGTTTTTGGTAGTAAATAGCAATGCAATGCCGGTCCACCAGCAACATCTCTCAGTTTATTGTCTTTTGTGAGTTTGATTTTGGACTCTTTTTTGGGGGGATTTTGGCAGCTGTGTAACACTCAAATTTGCATCCATAATTCCCTGGCCGGCTGTCGTGCCACTTTGCGCTGTGGTCCCATCACATTTCAAACAGATACCAGATGTAGTCACTCCTGTGTAGTAATTTGTTTGGAAAAGGGAGTTAATTATTGCCTGTGCGCTCGTCTTATTGGACCTTGGAAATGCTGTTCTCTGTAATAGCACATTTTGAGTATCTTTCAAGAATGTAAAAAGGGAAAAAACCTTTCAATAAACTCAAGTCTTAATATCCCGTTTTACTGATCTATTATGTTTACCATACAAAAGAACACAGAAAATGAGTAAAATAGCATCTGAGGAAAATGTACAGGTTGTATAGAAAGACTAATTTCACAAACAACTGAACCAAGCTATAATTTTTTCTGTCAGAGAAGGAAAAAAAAAAGTTCCTCGCACACACCACCGAGGCTATCAAGAAGTGTCACTGTTCACGGTCCATTACAAATTCAGCGGACGTTTCTTCTCAGTGGTTTGCAATGCACTCTTTTCAGTCTGCTCAGACTGTGTTTTTCATGCACTTTGTTGCAAGAAAAAAGCGCATTTATTAAATTAAGATTTATTACAAGATGGTAGATTAGAAAATCTCAATAGTTAATGCCAGTGCTCAGCCAGAGGAAAGATTCAGTTATAGTATATTTGGAAAATGACTGGTTGCATAAAGATAGCAAAATAGATTTACTATTAAGTAAAGTGCTCATATAATATAGACTACTGGAGTTTGAAGACTTATTTACAACAGAATAGTGTTGCATGCTTTAATTACTCTAAATTATACAGTACTTTGCAAATATCCCAGAGGACATTTATTTGCTCAGAGGTTACTTCATCAGACTTATTGTTAATTTAAGAATCAGTTTATATCAAGTCAGATGATTTTTTTTTTCCCTAAAATTCCTCAAGAAAAGTCTATGAAATAGTCTAGGACATTATTTGACTTGTTTTCTGCGGAAAATGAGACTCAGTTTGTTCTCCACTTAAGGTCATGGCTGGCTATTAAGGAGATGTGTGTGGTTATGCTTTATGTACTTTTTCAGTGATTGGAAAAGTTTTTGTTTGCGTGCAAAGATGCTTTTTAAAATGTTTATTTTTCTTATTCTTTTTTTTTTCTACAATAGGTAAGGTTGCCATTTCATCCTGTCACCTTTGCATTGGTCATTTCCACAAGAAAGAGTAGGCCACTGTTTTCCTCCTTATCATTACAAAGGTATATAAAGTTATATTCTAAAGGTCTTCATAAAAGCTGTCCACAGAGAAGACTCGGAAGTGCAGCATTTAGCAGGAAAAAACAATATTTTTTTTGGTGGTACTGGCAGTTAATGGCCATGTTCAGAATAATATACAACCCTTACTATTTCTGCAGTATATTATGAAAGCCTGCTTCCACCACTGAAAAAGGTAAACAAATAAAAAGGTTAATTGTGACTTTTTTTTTCTCGCAACTCTGACTTTTTTTTCTTAGAATTCTGTGATATAAACTCGCAGTCGCAAGTTACAAAATCAGAATTGCATGATAGAAACTCGCAATTCTGAGAAATAGTCAGAATTGCAAGAAAAAATTGAAGGAAAAAAAGTAAGATGTGAGATTTAAACTTGTAATTCTGAGAAATAAAGTCAGAAATTACTAGATATAAACTCTCAATTGCGAGAAAAAGTCAGAGTTGCAAGATTTAAACTTGCAATTCTGAGAAATAAAAGTGCAATTTTTTTAAATAAAGTCAGAATTGCGAGTTTATGCCTCACAATTGTGACCTGTTTTCTCAGAATTGCGAGTTTATATCTCACAATTTTTACTTTATAACATCCTGATGCCAGTTTATATGTCACAATTCTGAGAAAAAAAAGTCAGAACTTGCAATTGCAAGAAAAAAAAGTCAGAATTGTGACAAATTAAAAAAAAATAAAAATAATTAAGAAATTAAGAACATTTATTCAGCAAGGATATATTAAATTGATCAAAAGTTACAGTAAAGACATTTATATTGTGTTAAATGATAGCAAAGCTGACTTTTCAGCATCATTACTCCAGTCATCAGTGTCACATTATCCTTCAGAAACCATTCTAATACGCTGATTTGCTTCTTGCTGCTGCTTAATATTTTTGAAGAAACCATGATCTGCAGTGATATTTAAGAATATATAGGCTTCTGCTTTATGTTCAGGGATTCATTAACAATGAAAAGTAATATATATATATATATATATATACACACTCACACTCACTGGCCAC
>NW_015555762.1:2008602-2018874 GCF_001515605.1 Sinocyclocheilus anshuiensis
CTTCCTTCCTTCCTTCCTTCCTTCCTTTCTTAAAAAAAGTTGTATGCAAATCACTGCTATAAAGACATTTAAGATGACTTTAGCAACTTTAGAATTAATTAATTCATTCATTCATCCATGTATGTATAGAGATAATTTATTTCTCTTCATGCACATTTTTATGCAAGTAACCTTTATTTATTTATTTATCATCTATCTATCTATCTATCTATCTATCTATCTATCTATCTATCTATCTATCGATCGATTGATCATTCGATCGATTGATAATGTATTTTTCCTGATGCACATTATTAATTCTAGCCACCCTTATGAAGACTGAGAAAAATTACCTTAAAATTAACCTAGAATAATTGAAATGTAGTTTTGGACTATTTATACTTACATTTCAGAATATATATCCAAAGCATCAATGTATTACCTGATATTAGTGTGAGATCATATATCATCAGAGCAATGCAAGCAAATCTGTGTTTATCTGAGATGTGACATCTCACCTTCTCAGTTAATTCATTATGACCTGACATTTCCTCCTGTCTGTTTTTGAAATATTGAATCTCTTAATATGCCCGAGCTCATCTCCATCTGTTCAGCGGCATTACGTATGCGCTGTCACTGCTGCGGTGACGGATGCGAGCACATGCCTCTTATCTGTGTGTCCTGGGCCTTGCACTTCCATCCACTCTCTTAATGCACAGGCACATCGAGGGCACACTGAGCTCTGCATCCTTATCCACTGCTCCTCCAACCGATTTTTGCATTTCCTTGGTGTCTATGGGGAATGAACCAGTGGTTTATAATTAAGGAGAAGCTGTCAATGCCCAATTTGAGTTAGTGATACAAAGCAACCCTGATGAAAAGAGCAGCATTGCAGGTCACAAACAAATGCTGTGTTTTGGAAGCTAGTTGGTCTTCACTAGCTTAACCGCCAGTATTTTACTTGGCCAACCCATTTTACTATAAATACCATGTTGGTTGAGTGATTTGTTGATCATGTTTTTGGTAGTAAATAGCAATGCAATGCCGGTCCACCAGCAACATCTCTCAGTTTATTGTCTTTTGTGAGTTTGATTTTGGACTCTTTTTTGGGGGGATTTTGGCAGCTGTGTAACACTCAAATTTGCATCCATAATTCCCTGGCCGGCTGTCGTGCCACTTTGCGCTGTGGTCCCATCACATTTCAAACAGATACCAGATGTAGTCACTCCTGTGTAGTAATTTGTTTGGAAAAGGGAGTTAATTATTGCCTGTGCGCTCGTCTTATTGGACCTTGGAAATGCTGTTCTCTGTAATAGCACATTTTGAGTATCTTTCAAGAATGTAAAAAGGGAAAAAACCTTTCAATAAACTCAAGTCTTAATATCCCGTTTTACTGATCTATTATGTTTACCATACAAAAGAACACAGAAAATGAGTAAAATAGCATCTGAGGAAAATGTACAGGTTGTATAGAAAGACTAATTTCACAAACAACTGAACCAAGCTATAATTTTTTCTGTCAGAGAAGGAAAAAAAAAAGTTCCTCGCACACACCACCGAGGCTATCAAGAAGTGTCACTGTTCACGGTCCATTACAAATTCAGCGGACGTTTCTTCTCAGTGGTTTGCAATGCACTCTTTTCAGTCTGCTCAGACTGTGTTTTTCATGCACTTTGTTGCAAGAAAAAAGCGCATTTATTAAATTAAGATTTATTACAAGATGGTAGATTAGAAAATCTCAATAGTTAATGCCAGTGCTCAGCCAGAGGAAAGATTCAGTTATAGTATATTTGGAAAATGACTGGTTGCATAAAGATAGCAAAATAGATTTACTATTAAGTAAAGTGCTCATATAATATAGACTACTGGAGTTTGAAGACTTATTTACAACAGAATAGTGTTGCATGCTTTAATTACTCTAAATTATACAGTACTTTGCAAATATCCCAGAGGACATTTATTTGCTCAGAGGTTACTTCATCAGACTTATTGTTAATTTAAGAATCAGTTTATATCAAGTCAGATGATTTTTTTTTTCCCTAAAATTCCTCAAGAAAAGTCTATGAAATAGTCTAGGACATTATTTGACTTGTTTTCTGCGGAAAATGAGACTCAGTTTGTTCTCCACTTAAGGTCATGGCTGGCTATTAAGGAGATGTGTGTGGTTATGCTTTATGTACTTTTTCAGTGATTGGAAAAGTTTTTGTTTGCGTGCAAAGATGCTTTTTAAAATGTTTATTTTTCTTATTCTTTTTTTTTTCTACAATAGGTAAGGTTGCCATTTCATCCTGTCACCTTTGCATTGGTCATTTCCACAAGAAAGAGTAGGCCACTGTTTTCCTCCTTATCATTACAAAGGTATATAAAGTTATATTCTAAAGGTCTTCATAAAAGCTGTCCACAGAGAAGACTCGGAAGTGCAGCATTTAGCATGAAAAAACAATATTTTTTTTGGTGGTACTGGCAGTTAATGGCCATGTTCAGAATAATATACAACCCTTACTATTTCTGCAGTATATTATGAAAGCCTGCTTCCACCACTGAAAAAGGTAAACAAATAAAAAGGTTAATTGTGACTTTTTTTTTCTCGCAACTCTGACTTTTTTTTCTTAGAATTCTGTGATATAAACTCGCAGTCGCAAGTTACAAAATCAGAATTGCATGATAGAAACTCGCAATTCTGAGAAATAGTCAGAATTGCAAGAAAAAATTGAAGGAAAAAAAGTAAGATGTGAGATTTAAACTTGTAATTCTGAGAAATAAAGTCAGAAATTACTAGATATAAACTCTCAATTGCGAGAAAAAGTCAGAGTTGCAAGATTTAAACTTGCAATTCTGAGAAATAAAAGTGCAATTTTTTAAAATAAAGTCAGAATTGCGAGTTTATGCCTCACAATTGTGACCTGTTTTCTCAGAATTGCGAGTTTATATCTCACAATTTTTACTTTATAACATCCTGATGCCAGTTTATATGTCACAATTCTGAGAAAAAAAAGTCAGAACTTGCAATTGCAAGAAAAAAAAGTCAGAATTGTGACAAATTAAAAAAAAATTAAAATAATTAAGAAATTAAGAACATTTATTCAGCAAGGATATATTAAATTGATCAAAAGTTACAGTAAAGACATTTATATTGTGTTAAATGATAGCAAAGCTGACTTTTCAGCATCATTACTCCAGTCATCAGTGTCACATTATCCTTCAGAAACCATTCTAATACGCTGATTTGCTTCTTGCTGCTGCTTAATATTTTTGAAGAAACCATGATCTGCAGTGATATTTAAGAATATATAGGCTTCTGCTTTATGTTCAGGGATTCATTAACAATGAAAAGTAATATATATATATATATATATACACACTCACACTCACTGGCCACTTTATAGGTACACCTTGCTAGTACCGGGTTGGACCCCCTTTTGCCTTCAGAACTGCCTTAATTCTTCGTGGCATAGATTCAACAAGGTTTTGGAAACATTCCTCAGAGATTTTGGTCCATATTGACATGATAGCATCACGCAGTTGCTGCAGATTTGTCGGCTGCACATCCATGATGCGAATCTCCCGTTCCACCAGATCCCAAAGGTGCTCTATTGGATTGAGATCTGGTGACTGTGAAGGCCATTTGAGTAAAGTGAACTCATTGTCATGTTCAAGAAACCAGTCTGAGATGATTTGAGCTTTGGGTTACGAGTCCGACTCTCTAACCATTAGGCCACGACTTCCCCATTTTTGCCAAACGACAGTAATTTTCTGTAAATCTACGTCAGTTATGGTTGCTTCCGGGCGAGCGGATTCTCCGCAGCTTTCTCACCTCCGCTCTGTTGCTACGGCTCATCAGGATTATAGCGCGTTCTCAGTGATTTGCTGGTCTGCAGCAGATTTAATGCGCGAGGTAAACTGTTCGCGAAACGCTCGCCCAAGCGGAAAAATGCGCTGTTGCTGTCAGATCTCGATTGCAGAGAATCACATTGTGTTTGATGCAAAACCAACTCGACTAAATCAAAAGAAAAGAAAAAAAACACTAATTGTATATTTTTATTTTCTCAAGCAAAGCAAATTTAAAAATTCCACTGAACAACTTTCATTTTTGGTCATAGACAACGTATGTTGAAGATATACGTTATTGTCAACGTTATTGCCTAAGCGGTAAATAAAAAAAAAAACTTGTATAAAAAAAGTTTATAAAAATGTGGGCTATATAAAATTTGAATAATAGCAAACATCATATTGTTTGCGTATGCTCGTGTTGCTTACAGTTGAAGTCCTTATCTGGTTTTATTATTGTTTGCAAGGTTGCAACTTTTGGGTATTTTGCATGGTCCGGGTGGGAGTTTTAACTCCTATTCACTGTGAATAAAAAAATAATTAAGATTGGAGATGAATTTAATTTACAAATAAGTTAGGAAATGTGCATACTTTTAAATCGACACCTGCCACGGTGTTTCTTATTTGTCATCTGTGATCCCTTTTGAGTGTCCTAAAAACCAATAGGGGGGTTGATCTTATCACTCAGCATACCCGGTTAAAAAAGTCACCGCTCGCCACTGATATATATATATATATATATATATTAGGGCTTGGCAAGTTAACACGATGTTTTGAACAAAAAGCCAGTCTGGCCTTTGAGCCATATATGATGGTAAATGATACTGTCTGCCTCCTCATGTCAGACCTTCGGGCACGGTCAGCAAGGCCAAGCAACACTGGCCTGTGGAGAAATCAGCAGAGGTCACCTTCATCTGTAGAGAAGAGTTAGCCATGAACTGAGCTGATGTTAGTCACAGCAGGGCAAGATCAAAAGCTGTTCAAGTTTTACATTTACTTTTGAATTCAGTGACTTAAACATCTCTTGTAAAATCTTTTAAAAGGAAGCATTTTGGATTTATCTTGCTTAAATAAAAGAGCATGATCAACTATTCTAATATTCACAATACAAAACACCATTTATAACAATATTTATGGAATAACTGATATATGTCCACAATTTAATTATATATTCATGCTCTTTATTAATTATAAGACAAATTGTGCAACAAGTATGCAACATTTTACAAAAACGGGGAGGTGGGACTTTATGCATGTACTGTAGCTAGAAGTGCTTTAATAACCAACTTGCCAAACAAATTTGCAGTTATTTGAAATATCACTAACAGAATCACCACATCTTGAAGACAAATTGTTAAAAATTAAAAAATAAAAATTAACCATTATATCACTTGTTCACTCACTGCAGTGAATGGGTGCCGTCAGAATGAGTGTCCAAACAGCTGATAAAAACATCACAATAAAGCAAACTTCAGTCCATCAATACAACATCTTTTGAAGTGAAAAACTGTATGTCTTCCAGTGAAAAGGTCCAACCTCGGTTGTCCTCTCGCATCAAAATCCACAGACATATTTGTTTAGAACTGTTTTGACCTGTTTTCACTTGTAAATGGTGCTTGATCTGTGAATATTTCTCTTCTGATTGAGATGAGAACTTTTTCACTGCATAAAGCGATGTTATGGAAAAGGACTTGTTTGAATTTAATAATTGTCTTTATTTGTTTTAAAAGACGCTAGTTGATAGACTGAATTACTTGTGGATTATTGTGATGTTTTTATCAGCTGTTTGGACTCTCATTCTGACGGCACCCATTCACCGCAGAGGATCTAGCTAAATTTATCTGAATCTGTTATGCTGAAGAAACATCTTGGATGGCCTGAGGGTGAATAAAGTTTCAGAAAATATTCAGTTTTCGGTGCACTATTTATTTAAATGCTTCAAAAATTTTACATGTTTTGATTTGAATTATTGAAATTAATTTTTAAAGTTACATTAGAAGAAATTCATCCACACGGTGTGAAAACAAGGCTTTAATTACCCAATGTCCATTCTCAGAAGTCCATTCTCCTGTAGATGTAGTAGGAAGACAGACATGGAAAACTAAATTACGACTGTTTTTAATGCTCAAAACCTGCTACAAAAGTGTGGAATAGTAAAGCTGCAGAAAACATCTGTTATGTTGCATATATTAAAGGGTTAGTTCACCCAAAAATGAAAATTAGCCCATGAATTACTCACCCTCAAGGCATCCTAGGTGTATATGACTTTCTTCTTTCAGAAGAATCCAGTCGGAGTTATACTAAAAATTGTCTTTGATCTTCCAAGCTGTTTAATGGCAGTCAGCGGGTGGTGCAGTTCATCAGTCCAAAAGAAGTGAAATAAAGCGCATCCATCCATAAAAGAAAGTGCCTCACATGGCTCCGGGAGGTGAAGAAAGGCCTCTTGTAGCGAATCGATGCGTTTTTGTAAGAAAAGTAACCATATAATCAATTTAATCTAGCTTGCGCTCACTGTTGTAAACAGAAGCAGTTCCGGGCGGATGACGTATGAGGTCGGCGTTGCACATGCGCCGCTCAGAAGTGACGAACGCGGAAGCGCAGGGGAGAGAGATCAAAACAACAAAACGGTCACGAATTAGAAGTACAAAACGAGGATTTGTAAAGAAGAATTTCGGATGATTTCGATATAAGCCAAGAGGAGACTGGTTTTCCTTTGCCTAAAGTAAGGAAACTTTGCTTCCTTTGCTCCTGTTAACAAACGTTGGATTTCACGAGACTCACCGGCGCATGCGCAACGCCGACATCTTACGTCATCTGCCCGGAGCTGCTTCTGTGTACAACTGTTGGCGCAAGCTAGATTAAAGTGATTATTACATTTTGAATATGGATATTTTTCTTACAAAAACGCAACGATTCGCTACAGGACGCCTTTTTTCACACCCCAGAGCCGTGTGAGGCACTTTTTATTATGGATGGACACGCTTTATTTCACTTCTTTTGGACTGATGCACTGCAACACCCACTGACTGCCATTAAACAGCTTGGAAGATCAAAGACAATTTTTTATATAACCCCGATTGAATTCATCTGAAATAAGGAAGTCATATACGCCTAGGATGGCTTGAGGGTGAGTAAATAATGAGCTAATTTCATTTTTGGGTGAACTATCCCTTTAATTTGTTATGCCACAAGCTGTGCATTTCTACTCCTTTTGTCGAGGAGTAATTGTGTGATCCACATTAACACTGAGCAGTGTTGCTTCTAACTTTGTTTAAATGACTGCAACATCACTTTATTCATTATTCATGGTCTTTTACTGACTTTTCCCGCCGTTTTCACTTTCCTACGCAAATTACAGTGTTTATGTGTGGCTCATGTCACAGTATTTAAGCTGTGAACACAGCATTTAGTAGTCCTTTTTATCTCATTCAGTGCAGGGCTAAGTTGCTTCTTCACAGGAAAAGCCCCGTGCGCTGACCTCTCCTTCCCCTTACACTCATATCTGAAATTAATTAGTGGTTGAGGCGCTGTTATCTCGCCTCTCTTTTTACAGCTTAATTGACTAATTATGAAATCACCGAAGTTGCAGTGAAACACTGGTGGGTTTTAGTTTGGTTCGTTTTTAAACGTGCTCTCAGGAAAGCGACTTGCGAGAATGGACATTGGGTAATTACAGGCTTATTTTCACACCGTGTGGATGGATTTCCTACTGCTCTGAACTATTAAAGACATACGGGGGCTCTGACCTGATACTGAACTTTTTCAGATTACTGTCAGTGCCAAGTGACCCAGCGCAAAATGAGAGCAGTTAACCTTCCTGTCAGGCTCAGATACAAACACACTAAACAAAGTGATGCAAATGAATCCATTGCGCCTCAGGACAAGGTCATACTTTGCACGTGGATTAAAAATATGGTGGGGATGCATAAAAAAAATAATCATTTTATCGACGGTTTTGAAGGGTTATTTGAAGCTTCACATGAAACACTATTGTCTGATTTTTATTGATATTATTTCATGCATGGCTCATTTCCAATGACCACTGAATGCATCTGAATAGATTAAATCAATCCCTACTGCTGAATGAAGGCTTTTCCTCTAGGCTATGAGTTGAAAATAAATTGACCCCAATCTTAGATATACATTGGCTGTGTTTACTGTTCCTTACCAGTATCCTTGATTATGTGATCATGTGGCTATTCAGTTTACCACAGCCTAAGTGATTTTTAAAACAGACCTACCTGGATAGAGCGGTCCATTAGCATTCCCATTGTTCTCAATGGCACTTTCTGGGTTGGCACGCACACACTTGATATACGCAGTCTGGATGATGCAATCTTTCCTTCAAGGACACTCAGTTCTGGAAACATGTTGTCATGTGACAATAACTCTAGAGCTACTTGTAGACCACAGTGATTAGAATTTCTTCCAACCAGTGTTATTTTTCCCTATTTTTTTTAAGTGTATTTATTGTCTTTTGACAAAAATGTCAATCAAATTTAGTTAAATATTTCTTCAGGTCATATTGATTCATTTATGACTGTTTTACTTGCTACAGTTTAGAAGCTGGTGTGTTGTGAATTCTTGGTAGGCTGTATAGAATGCAAATATGTGTATGATGATGATGGTTATTATTATTATTATTATTATTATTTTAATATAGATAATAGATACACAACTGACCACCGTTAATAATTGAGAGTAATTTGTGAAGGATCATGTGACACTTGAAACTGGAATAATGGCTGCTAAAAATTCAGCTTTGCATCACAGAAATAAATGTTTTTTTTTTAAATATATCTAAATAGAAAATAGTTATTTTAAATTGTAATAATATTTCTCAATTATATAATAATATTTCTCTGTTCTTACTTTGTTTTTGATAAATGTAGTTTTAGCCAGCATAAGAGACTTCTTTCAAAACCAATAAAAAATCTCAGTTATTCAAAATTAAACTACATATTAAACTTCACTTGCATTTTCCCTGTTAAATTGCTAATATAAGTAGTTTAACAGGGAAAATGCAAGTCTGTTATTTTACTTATTTCTTTTATTTACCTTTTTTAATAAAAATAAATAAATAAACGTTTAGTTTTGAATGGTCAACAGGGCTTAGATTTACTTTCCAGATCAGTTGCAACCAGTCATATATTTTCAAATCCTCAAAGGTCACAATGTCTTTATTTCAGTTGAACCTCCCCCCCTCCCCCGCCAACAAAAGGCAGTTTAGGCTGAATATTATCACTTTTAGAGATGCTTGTTTGTAAAAACTATAACAGAAGACCATGTGTTAAGGAAGTGTAGGATATAGAATGAAGAAAATGGGCATCAAGATGATAAAGTATGGCAGCAAAGTGGGATGAACATGATTTGTGTGGAAATCTTTTACAACCCTCACATTGTCCTCTAAAGGATGACTTCTCTAGGCTCGGGGATGACATGGCTAGAATGTTAAATAAGCTTGGAGGAGTTTTACATTGTCACACTGTGTCACTGGAGCATCTGGATGAAGTTAATCTCGAGGGCCATTTGAACAGCATTAGCCTGCTGAACACTCCAAGCGTAGTGACTTTCCTTCTCAGTTATTTTGCCCATATAGTTTCCATTGCCAGCTAACACAGTCAGTAGGTTTTTAAATCTGAAGATTTCTGTTTATTTTATTATTTTATTTTATTTTTTGATTACCTTATATTTTATTTTTGATTACCTTTTATTTAATTGAAACAGTGTTAGCATGTCAAGATTAAGATTATAAATTTGAGAATTCATATGCATAATTTTATGAGATTAAAACAATGGAGTAAGCCATGAGATATTGTGCATTACATTGATTTTTTTGTGAAGAAGTTTTCTTAGTCATGGCATCAAGTGGAGTGCACAAAACCTTTTTCTGATTATTAGTCTAATCCATGAGACAAATCCAAATGTACTTTTAGAATATTCAGTCTTTTTCTGGCCGAGTGTCAGTATGTGCTCATTGATTCATCCCTGCTGGCAGAGTGCAAGCAAAACACGCTTTAATGCCTGTTTAAATAAAACATCCCAAATAACATATGTTAAATCTGGACGTTATCTGGCTTTTTTGGGTGACATGCACAGTGTCAGGCTGTTTGCAAAGGATGAATGGCAGGTGATGTGTGTATATGTGTATATGTGTGCAACATCGCTGATGGGGTTGGCTGTCAGACTGTTTATTCAGAAGGAAGCTAATGGTAATTTATCTGCATCACTCTGTTGCATCTAAATAGCATGCACTATTTGACTGTTATCAGCATCTGTTACATGCATCTCTCCATAGGCAGGTGTGTAGCTTGATGTGTTTTGAGTTTGGAACGATGGTTTCCTGTTGCAGCACTTGCATAATGTGGATTTGCTTGTAATGGTAGGTAAATGGAAATAATATATGGTATTTCAGATACAAGTCAATAACCCATTAATTCAGCTACATGTTAAAAATATAAGCAT
>NW_015555762.1:2019115-2025141 GCF_001515605.1 Sinocyclocheilus anshuiensis
TAATTTATTTATTTTATTATATATAAATCAAATTAGGGGTATTGTACAGAAAGCACAATCAACTCTAAGCATAAAGTTTGTGCTCTACAAAATGTGTATGCTTGTTTAAGTATTGTCAGTTTTTGCAATGAATATTTTGATGAATAGAGATCAGCATCTGGACAAAATAGTGGTTTTAGTGCTTAATATAAATTGCATTCTTGCCTTGTTATGAGCATTAATTATCTTTAATGGTGAATTTATAAGTTGGAATAGCTCTCTTGATAATTGCAACATCTCTCCATTAGAGCAATTAGTGCACTGTCTAAACTTTAACAAGAGTCAAACACAGCAAAATACCAGTGTTGTTATGAGGTGCGCGTGTCCTGCTAAACAGTGCGTCCTAGACGTGGGTGCCTGGGAGCAATAATGAGACAGCAGCTTCTCATAACATAACTAGTGCTGGCAGAGATTGTGACAATTTAGAAACTCAGTGTGCCTGCAGATGGCCAGGCATCCAGCAAGAGCCAGGAGTATGTCAATACCAGTATGTTTGTTTGTTCATATGAACAGATTTGGAGAAATGTAGCATTACAGCTCACCAATGGATTATCTGCAGTGAATGGGTACCATCAGAATTAGAGTCCTAACAGCTGATTAAAACATCACAATAATCCACAAGTAATCCACTCAACTCCTTATGATGTGAAAAGCGACTTGTTTGTAAGAAACACACCCATCATTAAGGCATTTTTTTTTTAGTTTAAACTGTTGCTTCTGGCTAAAATACAAGTCCATAATCCAAAATAACTAAATAAATAAGTCCATGTTGTCCTCTCACTTCAAAATCCACCAACATATTTGTTTTTACTTGTTTATACTTGTAAACTGTGCTTTATCTGTGCATATTTCTCTCCTGATTCAGGCGAGAAGTTTTTTCACATGAGAAAGAAATATTGTTGGATAGAGGACGCATTATAGCTGGAAGTTTGAAGTTAAAAATGCCTTAATGATGGATTTGTTTCTTACAAGCAGCAGCGTTTCACTTCACAAGATGTTAACTGGTGGACTGGAGTGGTGTGGATTACATGTGGATTATTGTGATGTTTTTATCAGCTGTTTGGACTCTCATTCTGACGGCACCCATTTACTACAGAGGATTCATTGGTCAGCAAGTGACGTAAAGCTAAATTTCTCCAAATCTGTTCTGATGAAGAAACAAACTCAACTACAGTACATCTTGGATAGTCTGAGGGTGAGTACATTTTCTGAAAATTTGGGGTGAACTATTCCTTTAATTGCTTTTTGCAAAGTTACATGCAAGAATTTCCAACAAATCTGGTAATCCCTGTAACTAACACATGCAAAACATCAGAAAAAGACTATTTACATGGAGTAAATGACAAATTACTATTCATCTGCCTAGAAGCTTCATTACTAAACTGATGATTTGGCCAGTTTTACAGCTCAAACACATTTTTGAAGGAAGTATTCATTCAGACGCTAATACAAAAAAAAAATGCTTCTGCTTTAAAAACCTCAAAGTGCATGGCCTTGTTTACTTCCATTATAAATACCTTACTGTAACTGCCTTTTTTGCCTCAAAAAGAACCAGAAGAGGAATAGAATGTGTCAGTATTATTTTCCGTGGTAATCAACATTACGACACAAATGCTGACGATAAAGCTTAGCTTAACCCAGATCTTTCCTTTAAAGCTGAAGGATCTTGCCACAGGCTGTAGAATGTGGCAGTAAGGTAAGAAATATCAAACCGGGTTTCTTCTATGTGTGAGACGTGCCCCCTCCTAGTAGTTGCTACTTCCTGCAGGATGACACCTCTTTATCTTTCTCAACTCTCAAGTATTGCCAAGGGTTCTTTTTCCGTGCCAATTTTTAATACTTCCTATTTGCACCTCAAAGGGAAACATCAGAATCACAGTCAAACTGAACAATCAGTTCGCTATGGCATTGAAAAACAACAAACTGGCTTCTAACGCCATTTTTGTAATGTCTATATTGCACTGCACTACAGTAAAAACATCAATATTGTGAAATATTATTACAATTTAAAATAACTGTTTTCTTTTTAAATATACTGAAAAATTTAATTTATTCATGTGATGGAAAGCTGAATTTTCAGCATCATTACTCCAGTCTTCAGTGCTACATGATCCTTCAGAAATAATGTTAATTTGGTGATTAAGAAACATTTCTTATTATGTGATACATTTTTTCGCGATACTTTGATAATAGAAAGTTAACAAAAAAAAACATTTTTTTCTTTTTTTTCTTTTTTTAGTTCAAAAAACTTATATTTAAAAAAAATATGTTTTGTAGTCTTTGTTACTTTTGAACATATAAAATTATTACTTTCTTTCAAAAAATGCATGCAGTAAAAATGTATACATTTCTAAAAAACATTTCTAGCTGTAGATTTTTTTTTTATGCATGCGCTGCAGTTGAAATGAGAAGAAAAATACATTGGAAGAGAAATAAATGGCTGATGGGAACAGTTCCCCCCAATAAACCTGTAGCTGGCACAAAGCAAACAGAAATCCTACTGTTTTCCAAACTGCTCCTGCTGGTTTGCCATGGTTGAATGCTAATCTCCAATCTTTTTCTGCCTGTTTGTCAGGGAAGTGTTTCCCCCTTGCTATGGTCTGTGTTTCACAGACTCTGGTGCATGAGGAACCTGTTTAGATTCTGTGGACATACTGCTGTTAGAATCACAGGCATGGGGTCAGTTCTGTCAAATGCTTTTATCATTCAGATTTGGCTCTGAGTGAATGAGAATTTCATAATCCTCTGGCTGAACTTAAGTGAATACCAGATATCACATTATAATGAGCAAAGCAATGCCTTTTTAGGCAGGGAAGACAGACACCGTAAGAATGGAAGGGTTTGGGCTGATATGGAGATGTCTTTTTTTTTGTCTATAATTGGCAGTAGTGGGCTGGACAGAATGCAATAAGTGAGCGTTTTACTCTCCTTCTATTTTAAAAAATAAAAATAGGGTAAAATAGAATTTATTCTTGAAATTATATATATATTTTTTTTTTTTCATTGAGGGCAATGCATGCCAAGTTTTGACATATAGAAGGTCTGTACAAACTTTTGTTATAACTTTCCTGTTTAGGTCCAATTGGTTTCCATGCAATCTGAAAAAAAAAATCGACACTGTGGAAACATGAAACATTCTTGTAAAAATCGGAAAAAAATGAGTAAACTTTGAGTCTTAAATTTCATATTTAATATAATTTACTTCATATTTTAGATGCTTTTTTCCCCTAAGTGTTGATTTTTGGCAACTTATATGGAAACCAGTGGGACCCCAACAGAAAAGTTTTAACAAAATGTGCACAGACCTTCTAAAACTATGACTATGCTGCAAACTCAAATTTGTTCTAATACATTTGTCACACTCTTTGTTCTTATGGGGATATTTACCAGAAGGTTCAATTTTCTTAAAGTAGAAGACTTCATGCCAGCTCACACAGCAGTGCACAGCAATAACCTGCCTGGTCCTGCAGATTTTGCCTTATACAACATTAGAAAGAACAGGGCCTTTCAATCGGAGCATGCTACACAACTCCTTGTTCAAGCTCTTGTTCTGTCCATGCTGGAATATTGCAATGCTCTCTTGGCAGGTCTTCAAGCCAGATCTATCAAACCTCTGCAGATAATCCAGAATGCAGCAGCAAGAGTGGTCTTTAATGAGCCGAAAAGAGAGCATGTCACACCTCTGCTCATCAATTTGCACCGGCTAAAATTCAAGGCATTGATGTTTGCCTACAAAACAACCACTGGCTCTGCACTCCTTTTATCTAAATTCACTATTTCAAACGTATGTGCTCTCCAGAAGCTTAAGTTCTGCAAGTGAATGGCGCATTATAGTGACATCCCATAGAGGCACCAAATCACTTTCACAGATTTTTACCTTAACTGTTCCCTGCTGGTGAAATGAACTGACCAGCTGAGCCATCTTCAAGAAATGTCTAAAGACACATCTCTTCCATCTACACTTGACCCTCTAACACTAGCTCTATCTATTCTCTATCTCTTTTCTGTCTAATTTTTATTATTTTTATTTATTATTAAAAAAACATGCAACTGGAACCCAACATTTCTTTATATAAAAAGATACAGTCTAGATGAAAAACCTCATGTAGTGTGTGTCCAACCTTTCTTCTTGGGCAACTGAAAGTCTGTAGCGCATTCAGGGGCTAAAGTTTCTATCAGTGATGTGCTAATCATGACCTGTGGTGATTGGCTAGCAAAGAGTATAGTCCTGCTATCTTCCTGCCTTAAGCTCTGTGCTAATCAGAGATTTGTACTGCATGCATAGTGCTATGCAACTAGTGGAGAAGAATGTTAAATTTTACAGAACGAAAGAAGCCTGAAAGGAAAACAATCCGATAAGGTGGCTCTCCCAGAGTTACTCCAGCAGTATCATCCCACTGACAGACATGAAAGCAGACTTTGGATAGCTAGTTTTGTTAAAATGTTGAATTCATCTTTAAACATTGCTTGCTGAAAATGCCAGCATTTTCACTGTTGCTCAGTATGTCCCTCTACATCTAAAGACCACCATCGATGGTACCTCTCTTCTTCCAGTTTACTTTCGGATTATGTACTTCACCATCACCACTTATTGATGAAGTAATTGTTATTTAATAATTTTTCAGCTGCTGTATGTCCGATTTACAAGTCAATGTTAGATAAATTAAAATTTATATTAGATAAGCAACTTGTATTTTCTGTATATTATGATTTTTGAAATTTTTACATACCCAAACTTAATTTTCATCTGTCGAGGATTTGGGATATGGTTAGGCTTAGGTCTTGTACTGCTAAATATTATATTATAGGATTTTATATGAATACGTAATTGATCACACATTTCATTCAATATAGGTAATATTTTCTTACTTGCAGAGATTTTTTTTTTTGATACATATGTATGTATCAAATGCGCTTCACGTCGTGGCCACATTACCACCTCAGGTGTGCATTATTTTCTAAGAATTCAATGGCCCGTCGTCAATTATTCCTTACATATAATATATCATATTATTGTATCGTTTGTGTTGACGAACACGCGTGCACACACACAGAGATGAAGGCTCACAGTCTTTAATAAATCCACACAGGTTAATCCAGAAAGGGAAGGCTGGTGACACATACATATCAATGTTAACTTAAGATCAGACAAACTCAAACTGCACAGGCAACAATTTAAATAGACAGACCAAATAAGGATAATTAATAAGACACAGCTGAACCTAATGACGAAATCAAATCAATAACCATGACAACGGGAAAAGAAAGCAAACTGAGAGTCCAAATTAACAGAACTGTGACAGATCGCCCCACTCTCGGAAGGTGCAACCTCGCTCCGCAGAGAAGGAAGGATCAGGAGATGGCGGAGGGATGGCACAAAGGGCTGGCAAAGGGCTGGCACAGACAGGAGGAGGTTTAGGAAGTGGCCGGATGACCGGGAGGAAGACGACTGATGGAGTCCAGACTGGAACCGATGGAGGGAGGAGCCCGGAGCAGGAGGAGATGGGAGACGCTCCAGAGCCCAGCCAGGGAGACAGCCCATGGTGGAGCCGATGGAGGGAGGAGCCATGGTGGAGGAAGGGCTGACAACTCCAGGGAGCCGACCAACGGTGGCAAAGCAGGTGGTGGTGGAGCCGAGGTGGAGACGGAGAGCCGAAGAGCCAGCACGACGGGGAGGATCCGGAGGGCCACGGTGGAGCACATGGCTCCGGCAATCGAGGCGAAGGCAGGAGTCCGGAAGGCCACGGTGGAGCCGTAGCGACAGAGGACCAAGGTGGAGCCGGAGGGAAGGAGAAGCCTGACAGAGCCAGACGGACGAAGGGAAGAGGCACAGCTGGAGGAGTGGAGTCCCAAGGCGGCGGATGGTCGACAACTGACCAAGGCAGAGCCGGAGGGACGAGGGAGCCCAGCGGAGCTGGTGGACTGACGGGACACAACAGAGAGGAGGGAGCTAGGAGCCATGGTGGAGCCACTGGGTCATAGGGCCG
>NW_015555762.1:2025318-2028924 GCF_001515605.1 Sinocyclocheilus anshuiensis
GTTCTCCATAAAATGTGCTGCACACATCTGAATATTTGGGTTGCACTGTTCTGGAACAGTGTTGTAAATACAACTTAATCACTGATTTCTAGTCGTGTCCATTTTTGGAAGGCCAAACAAAGTAGTTTCGCTTTCACAACGAAAAACACAGCGGCCTAGCGGAAGCCCCGGCTTAGCGTGAGCTGAGGCCGGGCTAGAGTGAGCTGAGGTGGCGGGGTTGAGAACGGCGCAGCCGGCGGATCCGACGAAGGAGCGGCAAGCACATGTGGCTTCGTCCACGGTGAAAGCCGATCCGGCGATCCACAGCGTGACGTTGATGTATTTCCTCAGCGACCAGCACTGATCAGCTCTAGGCATGGCGAAGCAGATATCGTCATCTTTTGGAAGGCCAATCAAAGTAGTTTCGCTTTCACAACGAAACACAGCGTCTTCACGACATGGCGGCAGCAACAATACTACAGCGAGAATAAAAGTTACGCCTTCTTTCTTTGCGTGAACATTTGGGCGGCGTTATGCAAATCTTCCCACATCGTGACGTAGACATGTGGGGCCGTGTTAGAATGAGCCGTTTTAGGTAGGCGTGGTTGACTCTTAACTTTTATAAAGAATATCTCTTTGGATTTGAGACTTTAGTCTTTGCAACTTTACAGATCTTCTTTATGCACCAAGAGCTTGTAACACTTCAAAGAGAAAGGAAAAATTGAAATCGCATCATATGACCCCTTTAAGACCCGACAAATTCAAACTGCACAGACACCAATTTAAATAGACAGACCAAACAAGGATAATTAATAAAACACAGCTGAACCTAATGACGAAATCAAATCAATAACCATGACAACGGGAAAAGAAAGCAAACTGAGAGTCGAAACTAACAGAACTTTGACTATTATATTATATTATATTATATATCCATTCTCCAACTGCAATAAATAAATGGGCCTGTGTTAAAATACTTTAAGCTATATATATATATGATTCATCAGGCCCTCCTGAGAACTGAAATTACTTTTTTTTACACTAGTGCCCATATACACTATGGACTTTTAATGGTGTAATTAGAAGCAAAACATCATCAGACTGCTGATGCAGGGATAAAGACTCTTTGACCGCTTTGTCCCTTTTGGTGTAACACTTGCTGGTTTTGCACATACATAGTTAACATGACTACGAAGGATGTTCAAGAACGTTTCACTTTGATTGCCTCTGGGTTTCTCTCGTGTACTTGCGCAATAATAGTATTAGCTCTTCTTTTTCCATTAGGATAATCACTGTGCTTAGCTTCTCATTCACAATGCCATTCTCTTGAGGGGATTGCAGAGGTTTCGGTTGTTACGTTAATGTTGTAATTACATTGGGAGGAATTTGGTTGATTGCTGTCATAAAGACATAGTTTGCCTCAAACCACAAGCCTAAAGACAGTATACATAAAATAGTCTACAATAATAAAGAAAGGGTGAGCTTTTTTGGCGCAAAAGGAAGCAGCTCAAGGTCATATTGATGCTCTCACCAAGTTTGCCATACACCATAACTCAAAATAATCAAAGCTAAAGCTCATAAGAAATCAAATTCAGCTCCCAACTTGATGCCTGCGTAGCAGCAACTTCCACAGAACAATTTTATATCGTCTCTCCACACCAACAGCCGCTGCCAATAATTAAATCTGATTGGTTCAACAGGAGAGGGGCATGGTTATAAGTAACTAAGGTTGATCTCCAACTTCTTAAACTCTTGATAATGTTTGATAAAACATTTCACTATGTATATATCAGGGCTCCAAACTGCGACGAAAGTGGTCGCATTTGCGACCAAAAATATTAAAATTTAAGTTTTTGCTGAGGTCGCCACTGGCGACTAGGCCTATGTATTTACATGTTATAACTTAACAATTTGGATGTAATGCCTTTTTTCCTGATTGTGTTGCGATCACACCTTTTGTTATGTTCGCGTATTAAACGGAGACGATGCGCATCAAAGTTTTAGTGGAAAAAAGAGTTTAAAACAGTCCTCATGTCTGCCGCACACCTGCTAAACGCAGCTCAGTTGTACAGCGCGAGAAAGATTGAAATGACGGAGACGTGCAAGTGAAAGTGCAGAAAAGCGGAGTCTATTTAGTGCACAACTTGAACAAACTACAACAGGTAAAGCTGTCAGCTGTATGGATATTGGCAATATCGTTAACAATTCTCGCTTATAATCATTAATAATATGGCTTCTTCTTAACAAGATCTTAGTCTATGCTGTGTTCTGTTAATGCGTGAACTTCATTATTTGAAGCGCACTTGCCTTCCAGTAATCGCAAAAAGCTTTGTGCTTTGTTACTTTTTAATAAACAAAGTATCAGCTTTAAAATTATTCAAAATTCATAATGACATTCAAACAATAAATACAGTTTTGTTTTTGGCGCTCTTTAATGTGGCAGGCGCGGTCGCTTTAGCGCCTCAGTTCAAGCGGCAAGTGAACCCATTTAATCTTTCTCTTTACCACTATAGTACATAATGAACATGAATTAACATCAAAAGGTAAGCTATTTTATAAGAGAGCCTACAGTACAGCTTACTGAAATGTCTCATGTAAAAGCTCATTCAGTGTTTCAAACTGCGGAAAACGTGTAAAGCTTGTAAACATTCCAATGTAATATAGCCTACATTTACCTCAGAATAACCGTTCGGTGTCCATAAGCTCATCAGTCAGCAAATAACTATAAAGAGGAGCATTTTGCTATATTTATGTACTATTGCATTTTAATATTTGTACTTAACCTGTTGTCTACATGATTCATCTCCTCCTATAAAATTGCATTTTACTAATTAAGAAAAACAGACTGAAAGTGATTCAGTGTTTCAAATTGCGGAAAACGTGTAAAGCTTGTAAACATTCCAATGTAATATAGCCTACATTTACCTCAGAATAACCGTTCGGTGTCCATAAGCTCATCAGCCAGCAAATAACTATAAAGAGGAGCATTTTGCTATATTTATGTACTATTGCATTTTAATATTTGTACTTAACCTGTTGTCTACATGATTCATCTCCTCCTATAAAATTGCATTTTACTAATTAAGAAAAACAGACTGAAAGTGTGAAAGACATACACTCTTAAAAATAAAGGTGGTTAAAAGGTTATTCGCAGAACCATTTTTGGTTCAACAAAGAACCATTCAGTCAACGGTTCTTCAAAGAACCATCTCTTTCTCAACTTTTTATAATCTGAAAAACCTTCTTTCGCCACAAAGAACCTTTTGTGAAACGTAAAGGTTCTTCAGATGTTAAAGGTTCTTTATGAAACCATTTAGACAAAAAGGTTCTTCTATGGCATGTTGAAGCACCTTTATTTTTAAAAGTGTATGACAACATTTACAGGATGCATTGAGCCCAAACTACACTCAGTGGCCAAGTGATGCTTAAGGTCCATGATATTGGTACAGATTCTGTATAATAAACAATGCGTGACTGTATATTTCAAGTTGGAAAAGACATTTAGCTCCCACTTTAAGTGAACCTTAGTTCCCAGGTCATCTACAAGATGGATTCAAATGCTGATAAAGTCAAGAAAAGATTGACACACATGACAGTATGATTGAAATGTTAAAATATAAAAAAAAA
>NW_015555762.1:2030757-2032176 GCF_001515605.1 Sinocyclocheilus anshuiensis
ATAAAAGCTACAGTATATATATATATATATATATATATAGAGAGAGAGAGAGAGAGAGAGAGAGAAATACAATTAGTAAAATGCCAAAAAAAGAACAAAAACACTGAAACAAGTAAAATTAAAGTGAAAAAAGAAAATATAAAAATCTTATTCAAATTTTAACAAAAAGTATAATAGTAAATCAATGATACCATAGTAACACTTCATTCATTCGTTCATTGGAGCTGTTTATTGAACCCCTAACAACATATACCATAAAATAAAAAATAAATGTAATGTCAAATATGATATAGGCTTAATAGGGTTAAAGACACATTGAAAGGTTTTAAACTATATTTAGAATCAGCATTTCAAAATAACTTGTATTTATTTATTTATTTTATTGTTTTGTTTATACAAAGTCATTGAAATCCAGTGGTTTGAGACGTTTTTAAGAAACATATTTAACAAACTTTTCCTCCCCATTTGTTTTATTTATTGTCTAATTTATTGTTTTATTAATATCTTTCCATGTGTTTGCACTGTGTAAATGTCACATTCATATCCATCAGTTACGTTTTTAAGACGATAAACTATATATGCTGCTTCCTTATAAGGCTTTATCAGCAGATACCACACATCTTCATGTGTGTTATATGTTAGAGAACAGATGTTTGTTGCTCTTGTAAGCAGGCACAGGTTGTGCTGGATAGCTGCTCAGTATCAAGCCTCGATCTTGTTTATTTAGTACGCTGTCAGAGATAGTATGAGGATTGATAGTATGAGTGATAACTATTGAGGTACATACTAAATTATTAAATACATGAATTATTAAATTATTGCCCATGTGTATTTTGAGAAAAAAAAGCAGACTCAAATTCACTTCTTAGTAAATGTCAAATAAAGCTGTTTATAAGAATACACGAAAGGCAGGTTAAAATTATATTAGCTAGAATAAATGTTATTTATTTATTTATTTATTTATGTATTCATTCATTCATTCATTCATTCTTCAGTGCAGGACATGATTATTTTATTTATTATATATTTCATTATTTTAATTAGATTTATTTAAGAAACATATTTAACAAACTTTTCCTCCCCATTTGTTTTATTTATTGTCTAATTTATTGTTTTATTAATATCTTTCCATGTGTTTGCACTGTGTAAATGTCACATTCATATCCATCAGTTACGTTTTTAAGACGATAAACTATATATGCTGCTTCCTTATAAGGCTTTATCAGCAGATACCACACATCTTCATGTGTGTTATATGTTAGAGAACAGATGTTTGTTGCTCTTGTAAGCAGGCACAGGTTGTGCTGGATAGCTGCTCAGTATCAAGCCTCGATCTTGTTTATTTAGTACGCTGTCAGAGATAGTATGAGGATTGATAGTATGAGGATGAGGTTTGGTTTGCACATATATATATATATA
>NW_015555762.1:2032281-2034575 GCF_001515605.1 Sinocyclocheilus anshuiensis
ATATTTCATTATTTTAATTAGATTTATTTTATTAATTCATTTTTATAGTACCTGTTGGTCCAGGAACATATTTGGCTAAATTACTGTCATGCAATACATATACATCTTTTCAGCAGGAAAATGCTTTAATTTAAACATAGATGTCCAAAACAGAGTGCATCATCGTAAGTAGTGCAGGATATCATTTTTTTTATATATAGCCTACTAAAAAAGTATCTGTGTGTGTCTTTGTTTGTTTATTTATTTATTAATAATTAATTTTTAGTGCCCGTTGTTCCAGGAGTACTGTATGTCCTGTTTGGTAAAATCCTTTCAGCAGGGAAATGCTTTTCCAAAACAGAGGACCTCATCGCTTTGAGTGAACGTGTGCTGGTATTGTTGTTGTTAAGGTTATTGTAGCAGTGGGACGTTTGGATTCTTTCCTATTAAGAAATATCATGTTTTAAAAACCCCTCGGGCATTCTCCGGGGTTACTGTCAACAGTCCCCAAGTGGTTCGGAGAATTCCAAGGTCAGAGGCAGAGCCGTGTTCTCTGGGGAGTCATTACTGCAGCCTGTCTGCTGTGGGGGCAAGATGAATGGAGCTGCGCTCAGTGTACTCAGCCTCGCCTTCATCACCGCCACATCAAGGCCTTCTCTATCAGCGCTCATCTGTGTCTCTCAACGCATATCTCTCTGCTCTTTAAACTCCCCCTCCCATTGTCTACCTGTGTTCCCGGTTCGGCACCTGTTTCGGTTCCATATGTGTGCAATCTTTACAGCATTTTGGGGTTTATTCCTTTGTGTTTACGACTGAGGCTGTTGTGGTTTCATTTTCTAGGAAAAATGCGGAGGTGAAATGAGATAAATCTACTCACCGTCACCTGCAGCCAAATGTTTTGCATCCTTGACTTTTCTGCAGGGAATAGCATCAAATATGCACAAGCAAAAGTGTTGGAGGGAGAGAGCGTAAGGGAAAAGAAAGTCTTTAAGTGAGCTGTTACATATCTTTGAGGTGTGAAGTGAGTGTTTCTTTTGAAAGCCACCCCCATGTTCTTCTTCATCCTTGAAAAGGGGAGGGATACGATGAAAAACAGACACGAGGTGAGCAGAACCGGCTGCCCCTTTTGAACAGGACACTTGCTTGACAGGTTTGAGTGGGCGAACGGGAAGGTTAGACAATTCTTTTCACTATTTTCAGACCTGGAGAACTGATTTACCTTTCTCGCATCTGTACTACCACTTTTTTTTTTGAGTGTTTAGTGTCACAAAGGGTCTTTTTACATGACTGGATTTCTGATTTTTAAAACAGCAGGTACCTTACGTTGTAAAAGACCTTGCTGCAGAAATGAAAGGTTGAAACACAAGTTGAAAGTTTGTGTGTTTGTTGGCAAACTTTGTATTTTTAAAGTTTTAAGTCTTGAATAGCCTTTTAAGTAGCTTATATTGTATTAAAATTACTTTTTAATTTATTGTTTTAATTTGTCATTATGCACAGAGCAAAGAGTGGTCATGTCTTCATATAGCATTTTACATTCATTTATATTTTGAAGTATACTAGAGATATTATCGGCCGATATGAAAATGTTTTTACGGAACATATAACGCAGATAAAATGCTTGAAATGGTGTAATTACTTAGTTTGTCCAGCAGAGCGTGCTCTATTGTTTGCTACTGGCGACCTGGATGAAACGCTTTAAAGCTTAAGTCTATGGAAAACCATTAAAACTTTGAACGGCCATATCTCCATAATGGTGCGTGAATCCGCACCAGATTCGGGGGATCCCTTCAGCTCGAGGAACCCTCTCGAATGCGAATCAAGTGTAAGTCTAGAGGCCCGCTTTCGAATGAGACCACCCCCGCGTCGATAGCCCCCGGGGTTCGGGAGTTATGGGTGGTTAAATTCGCGGACCGGCACCGACCGATCAAGCGATCCCGGGGGGCTATCGACGGGCGGATGGTGGCGTTCGAGAGGGCTCCTCGAGCTGAAGTGATCCCCCGAATTTGGTGGAGATCCGCCGGCGCGTTCGCGAGAAAGTGACACCAGTCAACACTTTCACTTCAGTAGGGAGGTCTCTTGTTCAGGCAGCAGCGTTCAAGCGTTGGCTTATTCGACCTTAAGTGCCCTGCGAAGTGGACTTCACATGAAATTCCGCCATGATTCCAGTTCCAAGGGAACGTACACGTTACATTCAAAGGGCATTAAAGTGCGCGAGAATTGAATTTATATTTGTATTTATTTACAGAGGTATATTATGTCACACTTCACACTTCTCTAGTAAGTTTTGTCTGTGTGTGAAGACAGTAGCGCAAATC
>NW_015555762.1:2034638-2034894 GCF_001515605.1 Sinocyclocheilus anshuiensis
CAATATATCGATATCGGCCTTTTTTTACTCCCTAATATTGGTATCGGCCCCAAAAAACCCATATCGGTCAGGCTCTAATGATATGTAGGTTCGGAGTGAGATTTTTTTTTTTATTATTAATACTTTTATACAAGAATGATTAATTAATTTAATGAAAACTGGCAGTTAGGGATGTTCATTTTAACCGGTTAACCATTAACTGACCGTGAAGAATTTTGACCGATTAATACAATCAGTTAAACGGTTTAAAAAGTCA
>NW_015555762.1:2034975-2053556 GCF_001515605.1 Sinocyclocheilus anshuiensis
GCTACGCGTATACATTTTTTTGTTTGTTTTTTAGAGGAAAAAAAAAAACAAGTCGCGTCTAGTCGCATGTTATTACTTCATTCAGAAATAGGCCTAATGCCAACACGAAATGTTTACAAACATTATAATAAACACTGTAAACATAGCTAGGCTATTTTAGTTCCCCTCACTCCACAACAAATCCTTTCAATTAACAGTATTTAGAACATATTATTTATTATGTAGCCTACTTCACTCGCGTTCCACGTAAAACAAAATGGTTTGCATAACATCATTCATGGCGGTACGGTGATAACGCTTAATGGTACAGATTTTACTAGGCTACATATTTAAACTGAGCAGTGCGTTTTTTCCATATGTTTGACTGACTGTATTTTATTATGATAATGAAGTTTCCTTTCGCGCAGCATAAAAATGAACTGAAACTCTGCGTACTAGGCTACTTGTTGCACAGTTTTTCTTTAATTTTCTTAATTTATTATTTAAGTAAAAGAACTACATGACCACTTCACAGTTGGTTGTGTTACTGTAAGTAATATTCCTCAAATGCTATTGAAGTTAGAGAAGTGTATACCAATGTCGTATGTAACTTTAGAGACGGTCCCTAGATTTGCGAATATCGAGTGCCTGGAAATGACACCTCTGGCCATTCCATTGGGTCGTTTGTAAAGTCACAGCTTTAATCACGTTTAATTATTTATATATGTATTTAAACAAGAATACGTTTATTTATACACACATTTATTTATATATTTGCATATTTATTTATTTTTAATTTCTGCAGGTTTGGTCCTCCATAAGCGTCGGTTGTCGGTTAGGAAAAATAACCGAAATGAACATCCCTACTGGCAGTAAAGACTTTTATAATGTTTAATTCTGTTTAATTTCCTATTCACCAAAGCATCCTGAATTTAAAACAAAAAAAAAGTAACACAGGTTGTATGAAAAAATTAAGCAACAAAATTATTTTCAACATTGATAATAATCAGAAATGATGATTTGATTTGATTCGTGAGCATCAAATCAGCATATTCGAATGATTTCTGAAGAATGGAGTAATGATGCTGAAAATTCAGCTTGGCTTCGCAGGAATAAATTACATTTTAAAATGTATTAAAATAGGAAACAGTAATTTTAAATTGTAATAATATTTCACAGTAGTATTATTTTTGCTGTGTTTTTTTGTTTTTTTTTAATCAAATAAATGCAGTCTTGGTAGGCCTAAGAGACTTCCAAATCTTAAATCAACCCTTATTCAAACTTTTGAATGGTAGTAAATACATTATGTTCAGAATCCCAGGACTGATTTTTTGGGAAGGCCTTTTTGATTCACAACCACAAATGCTTACAGTAAAAAAAAAATAATAATAATAATAAAAATAAAGTTTGGTTTTAATCTTGCTTTTGAGTTTACTGAGCATTTTTAATTTCTCTGCCAACTACTTTCAATCTTGTACAGAAATGTACATAGGAGCTCATGAAAGAAGAGCTTTAGGTTTTGAGTAACTGTGTGTATATGATATATCCCAAAATATAATATAATGGCAAAGGTGTTTGCAACGTAAGACAAATGTTTGCTTTTGTTAATAACGTTCAAAAATATGCTGAAGACACAATGTAGAAGTACATTGGGGTCATTTGATGCAATTTTCTATTCACTGTCAAATCAATAGATTGTTATGCATTCCCATTTTTACACCCCTAATATAGAAAGTCAAGATAAAAGGACAACAATTGGTACAATACACAGGCCTGGTTGAAAACTACATCTCCTACATGATCATCACAGCATAACATGTCTGGAGCACATGCACTCACTGACTACAATCAGAAAATGTGATTTAACTGATGTGGTACATGACATCGTTTTGGGATGTTTCTTCTACAGTTGTCATTGGATGTCATTGGATGGGTGAGCATCACTAGGACTGTTGGTCATATATGATATGATCCAAGTGTACTTAGAGATAGAGATATGAACAAACCTCAGCAACTTTTGCATGGGAGGAGTGAGCATGGTTCATAGAAGAGGGTGTTTTGTGTTTTGTGAGGGGAATGTGTGCAGTCAGTGTGGTGTCACTTCCCTTGGAGCAATTTGAGTCAGATGTTCCTCCCATGAACATTATGACAATGGGTCGAGGAGCATCGAGGGTAGCAAGTAATGATATCTGAACCAGTAGTCCCCTGCTACCTGCTCAACAACAAAAACATTAGAAAATCCATTGAATTGTTATATCAAACTTTTCTTTATTTTTCCATTCCATGGGAGAAAACAGCACATGTTGATTGTGTCAAACTATCTGGCCTTGTTGAACTACAGGGAATAGAATATCAGAAGGTCAAATCCAGATCTAAAAGCAGTTTGAGATAATGGCGATGGCTGACTAACAGGACACATTGGGGCCTGCTGTAAATCTGCAGTATTGAGGATTATGTCAGTGTCAGTCATAAATTGATCCACACTCCTCACGCACATGCTTTATGAATGAGCAATTGTCCACTAAATGAGCAAAAGAGAAACGGCTCGTAAATTCCTCGTGACCACTCATCCCTTCGAAATGACAAAGGACAAAAGAGCCGCAATAAACTATGATTCAGACAAACAAAAGCACTTAATGACATGCCAGAATACTCCCATGCTGATATAAGTGAGTATGCCTCAATCATAGAATCATAAATGTCAGCAGTATATGGAGAATTTTACTTAATTTTTACTTTGTTCACAAAACATTTCTTATTATTTTAAATGCTGAAAATGGTTGTGCTGCTTAATATTTTTATAATTTTTTTCACCAGCCTTTAATAAAAAGATTGAAAGTAGAAAGATAGAAATAGAAAGATTTTTTTAATTAAAAAATTAACTTAAATAATAAAACGTACTCTTTTGATTTTAGTTAGTTGTCAAGGCTAAATTTCTTATTTTCATTTAGTTTAACTTGACATCCTGAAATAACTAAAGCTAAATCAAAAGCAAAAATAAAATATTAATAAAAAAATATATATGTATATATTAAAAAAATTATAAAAAAGTTTTAATTAAAAATAAACAGAAAATGGAAAATATGAAAATAAAAACGGATTCAAACATAATAATAAAACTATAATAGTATTTCAATAATACTTAAATAACACTGAGCTAAATTGTGTCTGTCATTTATCTTTAGTGATTTTAGGGGAAAAAAATATTTGAAACTATGCCGATACTTAAGTCTCTTGAGTTTTTCTTTTCTTTTCTGAGCTACACTGTGTGTGTGTGCAGCAGTTGGGTTGGGTGTAATGAATTGAATCCTGTTCTTCAATTGATTAGCAACAGTCGACCTGCGGAACTAAAGCATCAGCAGGTCTAGAGTCCATAATCCTCTGTCCTGCACTGCAGTAATTGAGATATTACACCTACGCAAGAGTGAGAGTGGAGAATAAGATTACTTTTTTATCACTTATGCTGTAGCACCTCTTCACTTGTAAGTGGTTTTAATAAAAGCATCTGCTAAATCCTTGTTCCATTTTTTAAAGCAAACCAAGACAGTATATGCAGTATATAAAAACATGCTTTATTCTTGATTTCTACAAGATTACATTTTTATGCAAAAGCACGTCACTCAATATTAACTTCCTGAGCTATTGTATAAAAGCAATATCCAACATATAGTACTTCCAGTTGTTAGTCCAATAATGTAAGAAATGTCTCACTTAGTTCTAACAGTACATTTTTGAATGATTGATGATTGTCACGCTTGCTTGTGTGATATTGCTTTAATAAAAGGTTTGCTGGTCATACCTTTTCTAAATCTGTATCGACACATCTGACTTTCAAATATCATTTACAGTTGTTTTTAATTGGTTTGGTACTATTTTCATTAATGAGGTGTATATTTTCAAAACTCTTTGTACAAAACTTTAAACTGATCACACTTGTAACACCACTAGTCATTCTTTCAAAACCTGATCTCGTGATTTCATTATAGTTGCACATTTTCATTCCACATAATCATTGTTTCAGAACACAAGATCATCGTGATATGTATTGAGAACATTTGGTTTAATCACCAAAACACAACAGTAAGATCTTCTTTCAATTTAGTACTTTTAACAATCAGTTCGTTCAAGAGCAAACAATGCAAGATTCATGTTTCAAATCACCTTTGTTGCTGAAATAATTACAGTAATACAGGCAATAACTGTCATGTTAGAAAATACACTCATTACCTAACTTGCATATTTCACATAAACTCCATAATGTTTGTAAAAGTATTTATCCAGTGTGTTTTTAAAAGGTGTGATGAAGGTATGACATTGACATAAGGTTTTGTGCTAGAACAGAGTTTACCAGGGGTGTGGGAAGATGTTTTCGGTTGGGGGTGCTGTTTGTGTCCGTGTTGGGTGAGGGGGGGGGTGTTTCACTTGCGTCGGTGCTCGTGCTGGGGCTGGTGTTGTTTGGATGCCGATTTTGGAAAGTTTTTGCTGGGATGGGCATTTAAAAAAATCTGAAATTCGCTTTTGCGCCATTATCTCCTTGTATTAAAGTTAATCTTCTTCGCATTCTGTACAGTTCATTTTCTGATACCACGCGCTAGCGTCACGTGTTCATGAGGATTAGGCTAATCATCCCATATAGAAAACATCACAAGTAAAATTAATCATGTTTATAAAAATAAACATGGGTTTATTATAGCCCACTTACAATTTACATTTCAGAGATCATTACAAATAAATTATTAAATGCTAAAACTGAATAAATTTAAATGAACAAACTTGGCGTTGCATTTGCAGCCATGTGAAAACACTTCCCGCATCCCTGGAGTTTACTTTCAATGCAGTAAATGTCCTCACTGTGCCATATGACTGAATCTATACTCTAGCTGAACTTTTCAGATGAAGGGTGAGTTATAGTAATGTGCAGTCTTTACCATGCTAATGCTTCTATATATAGTATCACATGGCATAATGTAATGTACAATGCTATATTTGATGCCATCTGTCTCCCTTCTTCTGATACATCTCTGATCAATCTCTGATCAGTTCCTCACCCTTGTATCCTGCTGTATGTTCTGTAAAAGGGAAGTTTTAGGTGAATTTGTCAAGTTTTGCTTACTTCTGGGTACCAATTTCTCCCCAAAATATGGATACAGCAAGTAGGTATACACACACACACACACACACACACACACACAAATGTTTTCCTAACATTATGGTGGCATTCCATGTATCCCCCTAAACTAACCCTACTCCTAAACCAACCCTTATGATTTTTTTTCTCATAGGGCCCAAAAAAGTACAATGATTTCAGATATTGCCATCTTTGTGGGGACATTTTGTCCCCATAAAATAGGGTTAACCTGAACCACACACACACACTTACAAAATAGTGGTTATCATCTTAGATAAATCACTGTTAGTGTAAACATAATTCATTGTATTTGGTTATCCCTAAATTGCAATCAAGTTGTATAGAAACTACATATCTATTGAATTTATATCTGTAGATACACCAAATGATTCACTGATTAACCATTAAGATGAGTTAGATTCAATAAATGTATTAAACTGAATGAGAAGTCATGCAATTGAACAGTTTGATAGTAAGAGCTTTATGAAAGGCAGTTACTGTGAATGAAACATTTATATAGATGAAACAATTCGTTTGTGTAGTGAAAAGGATACATTGTGATTGTGTGTATTGTACTAAGACAATTGAAAATATGCTGAAAGGTTACACACAAATGTTTTCCTAACATTATGGTGGCATTCCATGTATCCCCCTAAACTAACCCTACTCCTAAACCAACCCTTATGATTTTTTTTCTCATAGGGCCCAAAAAAGTACAATGATTTCAGATATTGCCATCTTTGTGGGGACATTTTGTCCCCATAAAATAGGGTTAACCTGAACCACACACACACACTTACAAAATAGTGGTTATCATCTTAGATAAATCACTGTTAGTGTAAACATAATTCATTGTATTTGGTTATCCCTAAATTGCAATCAAGTTGTATAGAAACTACATATCTATTGAATTTATATCTGTAGATACACCAAATGATTCACTGATTAACCATTAAGATGAGTTAGATTCAATAAATGTATTAAACTGAATGAGAAGTCATGCAATTGAACAGTTTGATAGTAAGAGCTTTATGAAAGGCAGTTACTGTGAATGAAACATTTATATAGATGAAGCACTTATTTTGTTTAGTGAAAATTATATTTTGTGATTGTATGTAAACCCATTCAGGTCTATGTGATAAGCAAGTTAGATCAAAAGTAATCAAAAAGTAGCCAAATTTGTGCAATCCAGATGAAGTTACTAACTACAATTTTCATCATGTAATTTGTAATCAGTAACGGACTACAATTTGTAAGAAATGTATATATTTATGGGGAAGTCGTGGCCTAATGGTTAGAGAGTCGGACTCATAACCCAAAGGTTGTGGGTTCGAGTCTTGTACCGGCAGGGATTGTAGGTGGGGGGAGTGAATGTACAGCGCTCTCTTCCACCTTCAATACCACGACTGAGGTGCCCTTGAGCAAGGCACCGAACCCCCAACTGCTCCCCGGGCGCCGCAGCATAAATGGCTGCCCACTGCTCCGGGTGTGTGTTCACGGTGTGTGTGTGTTCAATGCTGTGTGTGTGCACTTTGGATGGGTAAATGCAGAGCACTAATTCCGAGTATGGGTCACCATACTTGGCCACATGTCACGTCACTTTCACTCACTTTTTTCACTTTATATATTGATGCGGTTGCAGCATATTTTTCTGTGTTTGCAATTGTAAACAGTGACGTTCCATGAAGTTTAGGCTAAATTTATATTACTTGATTTATAATAAATCTACATGACTTTGCTTTTACAGTTAATAGTTGAGCACTGCCAAATAATTATTATAATACACATGTGGCACCGAGAACCACACACACATCATGCACATAGAAACACTCACAGGCCTCATGGGAAAGCAGCAGAAGACACTTCTGGCAGCTTAATTACTATACACATCTGTCAGCATCACATATGGAGCAGGTGCCATCGCCCGAGACAAAGTTCCTTTCAGTGCTTCTGATATTAAAGAAAAACACAGGAAAGAGTGTCCCAGCTTGACTTTGGGAAACATTACTTTCTGGTCTTTCTGTGAGCTATGAGCTAATTGAGAAGTACTAAAGTGGACAGAGCTGAACTGTATGTGGGGCAGTGATTTTGCTTTCTAACTTGTGCAGAACTTTTCTTTTAAATGCTGCTTCTTTTTCTAGGTCTCACTTGATTATCTAAATGCAAACTTCTAAATGATTAAAATCGCTTTCACATTATTTTTAGCTTTATATGCAATACTTTTAGATGGAATTCAAAGACCATTTAAAGATAAACTTGCTCATCATAAGCCATTGATATTTTTTTTGTGTATGTCTATTTATAATATCCATCTATCTATCTATCTATCTATCTATCTATCTATCTATCTATCTATCTAAACACCCACCTACCCATCTTTGATTACCCATCACTGACACATAAAGCAACCAATCACAATTCATTTGGTTCCATATGTTTAAGAGTGTGATAATGTAAAGTCTGTGTCGCTTTAACAACAGACTGGGGTGTAAAACTCTTATAACTCAAATACTTAATATTTTGAAAATCCAGCATTTAGTTGATCCTGATTAGCGCTTATTGTCGTATAAATGTGACGGCTTCTTCTTCCATGAGGGGGTTCAGCATATTGTGGGGGTTTGGACCATTAAAGAACATGACACACGTCTCCTGAAAATACTATCAGATGATTTCAAAAACAATTTCGTGTGCCATATGCATCAGACATTCAGCCAATGGTCCATGGCTGTGACATGTGAGGCTGAGATGTCAAGAGATATCAATAGTGCTCAGATTGCCAAGATGTTAATCAAAAGTCTGAGGTTTCAATATTAACTCATATTTTGCACAAAATTATCTCAATATCAGTTTATCTGAGCTATGTTGTCCACATTTATTGTATTCAATCTGTCACTAGTTCTCTCATGTATAGCTATCATTATTTCCCAAACATTTGGAGAATACCTGAGACAAAGCTGGTCAATGAAACATAACCGTGAGCTCCATTAATTATCTTGTCCTCTGGGGGATCAGAACTTGATGTAGGCTTTTACAAGGTGCTCTTTAATACATTTTGAATGTATGCTTAACAACTATAACCCTTGCTGCTCCTACATCAGCCAAGCTCAACGAGTGGAATAAAAAAAGATTTAAAAGAGTTCATTCAGACAGTCTGCTGTTGTGACCTTGCTTTTCATCTTGTGCCCTTCAGCGCTAACTCATTTATTTTTGTACAACGACACCGCTTTAACAACAGGATTATCAAAGAGCACATGGCGACAAAGGTGACGCAATCCATGCGACATCCTTCAATCTTCATGCATTATTCATAGAACACTGTCAAAAGACGACCAGTAAAATGCAGAAAATAAACCAGAAAATACAATAGACTGTTTTATAAGATATATGTTCTATTCCACAGAGAATATGAAAGCTTTCATTTGTTGTACATCTTAAAAAATGAAACTTTGAAGAAATCGATGCTATTGTTGTCTCACCAATGTGTGAAATAGGACCATGACCTCCTTCCAACATCTCTCTTCGACACACTAACGCCCTAAAGCACTAAGTGCTCCAAATCTGGACAGGTTTACAATAGGGAAGTCAGTGACCAAGGTTAATGTGGATCAGTGATATCCTGCGATTTCCTCACAAAGCACTGGCTATAGACAGCTGTCAGGGATTTAATCATCTGTCCAAGCGCACACACGTGAAAGCACCCAGCCAAGCATGGGGCGTAGAGCACAGTACATTTCTTGGACTCCAAACTCCCAATACAATTATTCCCACATGCTTGACTTGTGAGAAGTTCTTGCTCTCAAGGTAAAACGTATGGGAGTTTACTGTATGTGTAATAAGATAAATACAAAGTTCTGACATGAAACTCTAGATGGTGCAGTCCAGTAGATCTAACTTGATATGACACAATGACATTATTATCACATGGCACAGCTGATTGGTTCTCTCCTGTATCGGTAACCTATGAGCTCGCTGCTCAACCTTCAAATACCTGGCAGTGTTTGCTGTAGCAGTAGCAGCGCACTTCAGAAATCCTCCACCTTCCCCAGCTCCACCTGAATAGATCTGCTACAGGGTGAGCATGTATGCTATGGGGGTTATTCATATATGTTGTATGTACAGCAACAATATTCTTTACATGCTCACAGCAGTATGTTGTGGATGTATTGGCAGTAGCAGCAGCAGCAGCGTAGCAGATCTATTCTGCGAAGACCAAATACATTAACATTGTCATGTACATTACCATGCAAATCACTGAGAGTTGTCATGACAGAACTGCATTTATTTGGTTTGGGGTCAGTTGGATTGGATTAAATTAGAAAGAAAAAAAAAACAGAGGCATTTTTATTGTATATTTTCATGAGGTTATTCACTAACAAATACAGCATGGGATGAGTGATGTAACCATCCTACAACAAAAAGGGCACCAAAATTGTGATTAAGAGAGTAAATTCAGATGCCTGTGGGAACTTTGGTTGAAGGTTGGGATTAACTTGTTATTGAATGGCTATGAAAACTGTTTATGCAAAACCAACATCAACCTTGACGACTGGCAAAAAAAGGAAAATTCATCCATGGCTATCCCATAAATATTTCAGTTATTTTCTCAAGGTCCAGAGCAATGCAGTGAAATTGTCTTATCTACTCAAACTGATGCGCGAAATGTCCTTACTTGACTTTTTTAAACCTTTTTATGTTTTACGTTCTTTCTTTTTGTACTGATTTTAAACTGCTCTTTGATATAGTCTAATATGGTCATAAGGACTTTCCACTGTTTTATAGCCTCTCCAGGATTTCAGATGGTTTCAGATGAATCCATGAGTGAAATATTAAATAATGCTTGCAGTTCTGTTCTTTCTCTCAAAACCAGACCCACTTGTGAGGACAGGTTGCAGAGGAAACTGTAATTGCTCCAGAGTTATGCTTTCACAGCTAAGGAGAGAGGAGTTTCAACTTTGTTTTTTTTTATTATTCATTAATTGTATTAATCTAAAAGAAATGAAATGGTTGTTGACAGCACACACTAGTTTGGGGTCAGAAAGACTGTTTTATGTTTTTGAAAGAAGTCTCACATTCTCACTAAGGCAGCATTTATTTGATCAAAAATACAGTAAAAAAGTATGATGTTGTGAAATATTATTCTAATTTAAAATGGGTGTTTTCAATTTGAATATACTGTATTGTAAATTGTGTCAGTGTCACACAATCCTTCAGAAATCTTTCTAATATGCTGATTTAGTGCTGAATTTGATCAATGTTGAAAACAGTCATGCTGCCTAATATTTTTTTCTCTCTTTACTTTTCTTTTTTTTTTTTTTTGCAGCATTATACATTATAAATGTCTTTACGGTCACTTTTGATCAATTTAATGCATCCTTGCTGAATAAAATAAAAAAATATCTTATAGACCCCAAACTTGAAACTTGATATCTCTGACTTTTGATCTCTTCTGAAACACTAGAGGAGACACGTTTGAGTTTTGTTATTATCTATCTATCTATCTATCTATCTATATATATATATATTTATAAATAATCAATATATTATAATATATAACTATTATTTTAAATATAAATAATAAAATAATAGTTGTTGATATTGGATATTTCATTGGACATATTTCTTTAGATAACCTTTGCTATTTTCTAACACTCAAATGGTAATCTTTAAAAACACTAATAATTTCATCAGTTTAGTATTGACCATTTATCTTTTACTGAAAATAACATGAAAAAGTATTATCGGCTTGCTGGTTTCAGACAGATATTTAAAATTGGTTCACTTTTAACATTTAGATTGAGCTGCAGGCTAACGCATTGGAATCTTGTATGTTTGCTATGGTTGGATGTGGGTCCTGGTCTGTATCAAAAACTAACTTAAGACAACGACTATGGCTGTATAGGCCAAAGAAGTTTGAATCGGCTTATATAAAAAGGAGAATTGTTAAGACTCTTTAAACTCTTAGCTAAAGTTAAAAAGATTATTAATTACAGCCTTAAATGTCATCCATTCACTTCCATAATTTATTGTATGGTTTCACGGTTCACACTGCTCACTGATTCACCCAACAGCTTTTGACTTGCTGTTCGCTAGTCAGAGTCAGAGTCAGGCCCCTTGGGTTCAGCCGATAAGGCTGTAGTAGCAGGCTGATAAATGGCACAGGCTCAGTGTTGGTCTGTATCTGTTTTGACAGCAGCCTCCCACTTTCTCCAGGAATGTGTGGAGATTTCCACAACATACACCAATGAATTTTAATCTACCTGTCTTCTGCGCTCCCCTAATAAGAGGCAGGCTCCTGTGTGCATAAGCAGCTCACCGAACCATGGACACGACAAACTCCAAAAACATCACATAGGATATTAACCGTTTGGGAGAATAGTACACAATCACATTTGTCTGTGCTCAGAGCAAGCTCAAAATCGTGGCCTTCACATGTCAGGATATCATGAGTAATATACATAGTTAAACACTTAGTGCTTATTTATTAATAGCTAAGAGTTGTAAGGTGTTCTGTCAGATATCTGGCTGTGAAACAGGTTTTTTTAGACTTTGTTTGATTGTCATTACCAGATGGTAACCAGATGCCATTACCAGCTGGTTAGTTTCAGCAGGACAAGCCACTGTTGGTAACTACACTATTAGTGTAGGGCAGAAAGGATGTTTTCTGATTGACGACATTCAAATGAAGAGGGAATACATTTTTACAGACAACATATAAATAGTGCAAGTCATTATAGTAGACGTTTCAGTCGTGCACATATGTTTTTTAGGGCTCTTAACAGATTTTTCCCTGTTTGCTCAAGAGTGATCAGTCAAATGTGTGGCCAGATTCATGAAGAAGTTTAAGAAAAAGAACTGTTTGCTTTTTTCATAAGACAAATTGTAAAACTCTCTCACACACATACACACACACACACACACACACACACATACATTTGAGGTCTTGTGGTCGAAAAAGTGCACCAAATGTAGAGTTGTAATATAAATGTGGATAGCATAGCTCAGACCATTTTGTCTTGGGAGAATTTGATGAGACATGTTTGAGTTTATACAGAATTTCTGATTTTAGCAAATGTGAGCACAGTTTGTTGAGATCTCTTCTAAAACTTGACAGGCTTTTTCTCATGAGAAGCTGGAGATTTAAGCAAAAGTCTGCTTCGTGGAGAAACAGTTTAGATCCAAGTTGTGATTTTTCTATCTTGTGGAGGAGGAAAAGTCTAGATAATATCCTTTTTCCTTTAACATGAGCAAATTGATCTAATATCTCAATTTGTGGTCACCACTTTCTTAAGAATTTTTTTTTCTCTTGATTTCATCATAGCTTGTTTTCCAAATTCCAAATGCACCCACTTTTCTAGAAAGCATTTTTATTCTACCCATCTAAATGTACGTGAATACGCATCCTCTTTGTGAATGCACTGTTTTTGCAGTCATTAGTAGGCAGGAGATTGAGCTACATTTGCAAACCATCTCAATGAAATTCCCTTTCAATCTAGTAGAGGTCACTGCAACATATGGATGTTGAGAATCTATCAGTCTCTCACATTTATGATTTGAATACATTATTTCTGTAGGTGGCATCTCATTAGTTCTCTGCAAGAGCTTCACCTATAGGGCAAAAATGAGGATATTTCATTATATTGTAGATTTTGGCTGGACCAAAAGTTTAATGTATTCAATTGCTGTGTGTGTATTTTATCCATCATCCTGTTTCATATTATATAGTAATGTCAAACCTGATTAATTCTGTGGTGCTTCTACTGATTGATTTTAATCAATACAAACTGCCTGACAACTGCACATTTAGACTACAGCTTTTTCCTTGTAGGAAAACTTGATTAGAACAAGTAGTTGGAGTTGTCCTCTAACCCAGGTGTGCTGATTAGTAATCGTGAGTCACAGCATTCTCAGGTTCTGATTTGCTGAGAAGGTCTTGTGGTTATTGAACTTCCTGCTGTTCTGAACTGACAGGATACATTCCAGTCGACTAATAGCATCCTGCAAAGTGGACTTCATAGAGTATTTGTCTAAGAAATATTCCAAACTGTAAATTTTCTGGACCAAATAACATTTATTTTCAGTGATGTATTAATCTACTTTTAGAAACATGATATTGATGTCATACTTCTGATTGTGCGAACCAATTAACAAATTTTAAAGCATTATCAGTTAAGCTACGGATTGATTTCGACTCTAGGTGTTCACATTGCCTCCTGTGACAAACTTTTGATTATTTTACCATCTCCCTCTGTAATGTGCTGAACTTGTGGTAATAGAAGTGAAGGCAGTGTCAAAGTTTTAATGTCAGTCAATGAGTGATAGTGAAAAGAGTCATTACTCTCAGTCCATTGAGTTCATTATTGCCTCTCACTGTAATAACCATATATCAGAGACTCTGTAGTTTAGAGCTCCGCCACTCGTTCACTCCCGTTCTGTATTTATTGATTCATGGTGTAAGGTCAGACGTCCAGGTCAAGTCATAAAGCTCATAATGTTTTATTAGTATGAAACCTTGCGCATGCAGGAGAAAATAAATTTATTCAATGATGCTGGTGTCATGCCAAATCTAAAACCATGTTAAGGCTTGCGCATGCAGGAGAAAATCAATTTATTCAATGATGCTGGTGTCATGCCAAATCTAAAACCATGTTAAGGGATAAATGCTGATCAAAAAAACTTTTTGCGGTTTTCTTTTGTAGCAAATCATAATACTTAACTTGATAATACTTAATACTTGATACAAAACAGTAGCATGTACATATACATACATATATATATATATATATATATATATATATATGGGGGGGGGGGGCGTGTGTGTGTGTGTGTTTCTTTTGTAGCAAATCATAATACTTAACTTGATAATACTTAATACTTGATACAAAACAGTAGCATGTACATATACATACATATATATATATATATATATATATATATATATATATATGGGGGGAGGGGGCTTGTGTGTGTATGTATGATGGTATAAAAAAATCTAAAGTAAGAGCAAGTAAAGTAAGAGTAAGTTGTTCCACTTAAGTCAGGCAGCAAATGTGCAAAATATTTCATAAAATTAATAATGTCTGGATCCACATGTGATGCAAAATAGCATTACAGGGTTGCAAATAATAAGTTTTAATGGAACAGAAATAATATTAACAAGTTTCTGCCACTGTTGGATCATTTTTTATTTGTTTATTTATTTGCTTTACTTTTCTTCACTTACTTAAGTGACGACGTGACATGTAGGCCAAGTATGGTAACCCATACTTTTTGTCCTCTGCATTTGTTATATAATGTGAAATCTGAGACATAAAAGTATACAGACTAACAAACATTACTTTCAAGATTTCTATGGTATAGGGATTACCCTCAGAACATTATTTCAGCTTAGGGGTCATTTAGGCTTCTGACTTTGGATTTGGCCCATGTAGGCATCCGTCAGTCTCAAAGACCATGGATCCCACCGGATGAAGATCACAGGTACAGTATCAGCTGTGACTCAGAAGTCCAATTTGGGAATGGCAGTCTCTGTCGCAAAACCTGCAGATGAACTTTGAGGCAGGTTAGATAGTTTGGGTCCTGGCCTTTCTTTGTAGCTGCTTTGCCTGAGATTGCTGTTTGAGGGTCTCTTCAAAGTTGGATAAGCCATTTTGCACAATCTGTCTACACTGTAAGTCTGTACACTGTATATTGTAATAATGTTGGTGGACAGCCTGGTGAAGATATGCCCCTTCTGAGTCACACTCTCAGACTGGAGACGAGATTAGTGGACTGTTTAAAGGGGTCATATGATGCGATTTCAAGTTTTCCTTTTGCTTTGGAGTGTTACAAGCTCTTGGTGCATAAAGAAGATCTGTAAAGTTGCAAAGACTAAAGTCTGAAATCCAAAGAGATATTCTTTATAAAAGTAATAATGTTCTTTTTAGCAGCATCATATGACCCCTTTAATATGGCCAGTATAATACAAAACAAATGGCTTGCAGAATCTGCTCTGCAAAGCAGGAGTCAGCATCATGCTTTCTGTTGTGCTGCTTTTTTAGGATGGCATTGAGAGATGAGAGGCAAAGAGCAGCAGTTGACTGACTCTTAAGGCCTTTTCTACAAGATCCACAAGATATGAAAGACTCGGAATGCACTGAACTGTAAGTGCAGCATGCTGTGTAGCTCTTTTCACTGGACCGTATCACCACAGGTTTATTTCAGTTCATTTTCCTAATATAATCCACTCTTTAATGGCATCACATCGTGCAGTTATGTTATGCTGACGTATCCCTGATGATAGTTATGGGATATTTTGTAGTAAACTGTTTTTCCCTCTTAAAACCTATAATGTGTGATTTTCAGATAAATTACATCTTTTAGAAAGGCAGCAGCCATGTAAGTAAAGCATTATGGTCACTGCTTTGTTTTCATCTTGTGTTCTCAATGGCCTTAATCTTCTACTAAATGACATAATGGATTTGGAAATCAAAGCAGGAGCCTGATGTTCAAAGGATTATCTAAAAGTGCTTTATAACACTTTCATCAGATGTTTAGGTAACTCAGCTGTTCTCAGTGAGAGGAAAGATATCAAATCAGCTCTATTTCAGAATCAAAGCATTTCAGTACACAATAGCATTATTTCACAATGAAGAAAACCATATTGTCTTCTGTAGAGCTGTTTTATAGCTGAATTGAGTTTTTCATGATTAATTAACATTGCAGCTTTGACACTTTTATTGAACTAAATTGAAGTTAAGTTCATATTGAAGTTAATAAGACTTTCAGAGAATGAATAGTTCAAGCATCTTTTTGGCTTACTGACAGATTTAAAAAATAAAAACTGATAAAAACCTTCAAGTGCAGTTATATTCAAAATAAAAAACAAGTCATAATATTGTATGCAGTGTTAAGTAAATATAGTAAGCTATAATACGTTTTTAAGTAAATATATCTTGTTTTAAGGAATTTTAGATTTTTAACTGAAAAACAAGTCATAAAGTCTAATGAAAAGTAAGTTTGTCATGGAAGCTGTTTTTCAGCTCAGCTCTTGCAACGTAGAGAGAAGACAATAAAGTTGGTAAAGTTTGTATTGAAATGTTCTTATGATTTTTTATATATATATATATATATATATATATAGTTGAATGTCCTTATCTACCATTTTCATATGTGGTTGGCTATATTTAATATTCCAAATGACTGAATACCATGTGTGTGGGGTGCATTGAAAAACTAAGCACATATTATTCCTTTACGAAGATGATCGGCATGGAATGAATTATAATTTCAATGACTGTGAGGCATCACAGCTTGAGTTCTGTGAACATCTGTGTCTGATTTCAGAACACGGTCAATGCAAAGGCTCCGAGACACTGTTCATTAAATGCCATAACACTCGAAATTCATCAAAACCACATAGAAGCTGAGTGTTTATCAAGAATCAGAATATCTTCACTTACCATAATGCTCCTCTAAATAGCACTCCTGCAGAAGGGTGTTTTGTGACATACCTAATTAATAGTGCAATTTAATTTAATTGTTGTGTGTTGAAATATCTCTAAATGACAATATTGCACGCATGCAGCCTCATTTAAATCAAATAAATGTTTAAAAATACTTTACTGTTTTGAAAGTTTGACACATATTCACACTAATAAGTGTTTCATTTTTACAATTTGGTATAGAAAGGAACTGGAAAGCAACTGAAGACATCCAAATTGTAGATGAGTGTGTTTCTTCTTCAATTCAGAGAAATTTATCATTACATGACTTGCTCATCAATAGATCTTCTACAGTGAATGGGTACAGAATGAGAGTCCAAACAGCTGATAAACGCATCACAATAATCCACAAGTAATCCACACCACTCCAGTGCATCAATCTTGTGAAGTGCTGCGTTTGTAATAATTGATCTGTGCATATTTCACTCACTGCAGAGGATCCATTGCTGAGCAAGTGATGTAAAGTGAAATTTCTCCAATTCTATTCAGATGAAGATGCAAACTCATCTACATCTTGGATGGCCTGATAGTTTTTGAGTGAGCTACTCCTTTAATTAAACCATATTTCTTTAAATGGTGTATAGTTACTACTCTGAAACTATTTAATTTAACAAATAATTACAAAGAAATGTCAAGTGAAATTATGAAGAAGAAAAGGTATTTTCTTGTAAAACATTCTCCAATTGTCTTTGTTTTATTTACGTTGAAAAATCATTTTTACAGTGTAACTGCTTGTAACTCCTCAAGATGATACATTCTATTTCACATACTCAGCTCATGCATCAGCATTCATCAAGCATATGTTCTCTCAAGCTGTTTATCTATGTGCCGTCTACAGGATCAGGCGACATGAGCTGTTCCTGCTACATTAAGTGCAAAACTCTTTTCAGGGTTATAGAAGGAAAGAACAGCGGCAGAAAATTGACTGGGACGAGTCATTAAATCCTCTGTCTGCTTAATACAAATCACTTCCACCTGTGTCTCACCAGCAGGTGATGCCTCGCTGCCCACTAAGAAAATCCAAAAGAACGAGCTAATCAATCAGATGAAAAATGCTTTATATTAGAGAGATTATAGTGATTCACAGTAGGCCAGAAAATATTTGTGTCACTGTACAGTGTAGGAATGATGGCATGTACTGTATTTGGGCCTGTTATATATTGTATATGTCAAAACTTAATTTTTGTATGTTTTTATATATTAGTTACTATATTGTTATAATATATTTTACATATATATTTTTTAAAAATTGTTATATAAGTAATAGCATGAATAACAACAACTGTATTTGGGCCTGTTTTATATGTCAATAATTAATTGTTATATGCTTTAGGCCATTAGAAATTATGAATTGGATTTTCAGGCCTGGAAATATTACAATTATATATATATATATATATATAGTGTGTGTTTGTGTGTGTGTGTGTGTGTGTGTATGTATGCATGGCCTAAAACTAACTTTTTGCCACACCTGCCAATGGCCGGTGACATGATCAAATTTACCGCCCAAATTTTTTTTTTTATATGCATAAACTATACATACTAATCTGTATTCAAGCTATAAAAGTTAATCAGCGACTAGAACAGTCCAAGGATTTCTCTTTTTCTTTTGTTCTTTGGTTTACATCAACTGACAGACTTCAGCAGGTTTCACTTTAAAATCAGTGCTGTCTCTAAAACCTGATGCATATGATGCGGATCTGACACACATCCGATTTTCTCCCAACTCTTTACGGTCATTTAATTTATTATTCTCTTAATTAATAGAACCGTGTCTAGGGACAAGCTGGCCATCACACTGATCTGACCTTATCAGTCCGTTTGTATCCTATTATTCGATTCGCTCTTGTGGCTTATGACAGAACAGCTAATCACGATGATCTTGTCTTCGGAAAATATTATTTTATTCGCTTATGTCAGAAATAGCAAATCTCTTTAAAAACGGGCTGTTGTTCCCACTACATTGCATTGTTAGATTTTGTAAAAGTTTTCCC
>NW_015555762.1:2053805-2057456 GCF_001515605.1 Sinocyclocheilus anshuiensis
GTGTATATATATATATATAAATTAATTAATTTTGGAAATATATATTTGACATATTTTAATATTTTATCAGCTTTACCACCACAGGAATAAATTACATATTTCATAATATCATTTTTTTGTAATATACTATGATAATAGGTCCGTGTAACCCTTTGCAGTTCTTTGTTCAATTCGCACCATCAAAATTAACCAAATTAAAAGTTGGCTTCAAACTTTCATTTTCAATTTTGTTGGAGCAATTTACAAACGGATAATTGTCTCTCATTTTAATTTTAAATTTTTCAACTTTGGATTGTTGCGCCCGAATCTGATTTTTGAACTAACATAAAAAATTACTCATTATTCTGATTTTCCAATTCTCTGTTTTGCGCTCCCGTTTGGACCGTACCAGTGGCGGAGCGGGGGGTGGGGATGTGGATGTATTTACCCAGAGCGCTGACTGTAGGTCAGGGGCTTAGCATCTTGTATGCAGGGTATGCAGGTGCATATGGACCCGGGCGTGTTGTGGGCCCGCTGAGCCGAGGGAGAACCTTTAATTGAAACGAGGGAATGAATAGAGCCCTGCACGGGCCCGGCCCTTCCGACAATTTATCAGAATATTCTCGGCCTGAGTCTGACCCGAGCCCGTGTCTTTTTTTCTCTCTCTCTCTCTTTCTTCCCCTTTACAAAAATCAGGTTATAGGCCTATTGCGTGCAGTTAATGTGAGAATTCCACCTATACTCCGCCAAAAACAAATCATACAATAAAATAAATAAATAAATAAAAATAAAAAGTCTGTTGCATCCAACCTGTCATTTTTCACTCGTAAAATTGAAAATTAAAATGAGAGACAATTATCTGTTTGAAAATTGCTCCAAAAACATTGAAAATTAAAGTTTGAAGCCAACTTTTCATTTGGTTCATTTTGGTGGTGCGAATTGAACAAAGAACTGCAAAGGGTTACACGGACCATAATACTATGTAGTTAATATTAATATGAATATAAATTAATATATTATTTAATGTTAATTAATATTACTATATTCCATAAATATCAACATACCATTTAACTCCTTCACTGTACCATGGTGATGCCACATTGTTTATTTAAAGCAATTTCTTATATTAGATCTTTCTACTGATTACAAGTAAATGCAATACATAGACCTTTTTGTGGTGTTAAATGGGATTCATATCAAGTCACTAAATATGTGCATATGATCACATAGTCAAAGCGCGTAATGGTTAATATGTACTTGTGGCGACTGCAAAAGTGACACAGACATTTGTGTGGTGCTCATTAAAGGCTTGCCATTGGTGAGAAAATAAGAGAAGATTTGTTGTACCATCAGGTTTGAGCTGTAGATGATGAGGGGCATTATAATGAAATCAGCAGTAATGTTTTCATCTGTCAGCCCATCAATCCTGGTGTGGTGCTCAGTTAGCTTTGTAATAATGTCATACACATCCTTACTCACGGATCTCTCAGACATCAGGGATTTCTGAATGGCACTTTCATTTCTGACTGTATGCAGAGTTAAAAAGAGAAATAAGAAAGAGAACAAGTTTTTAAATTCCAGTTTTAGACAGCTACATCAACATGACTACTTTAGTAACAAACAAAACAAAACTTTTAGGGCTTATTTCTGAACATAGTTCAGAGTAAAGAAACAAAAGAACTCTTAAAAGAGTAAGTTCATAGGTACTGCCCACAATAAGATGCGCAAGACAAACGTTTCTTTTTTTTTTTAAAGACGATTGTCAACTTGATGGATGTAGAAGTATTTTCTTCTACATCTTGAGTTTTTATGTCTCACACTGAGCATATGGATTCACCAAAAAGTTGAGGCAAAACCTCCAAACCCGCCCCCTGTGGTCCTGATCTCCATGGTCTAACAGCGTCATTACTGAAATGACAATAAATTAAAGAAAAGGTGTCCTCATATGACCGTCGTTCTGCTTTCTGTGAAATAAATTAGTTGAGACCTCCGTGAGCAGCACAGCAGTAGGCCGGGCAGAGTTTTCCATCAATTAGGATCATTTGCAGTCAGCCACAAACACGAGGTGAGGGTGGGCGCGGATGCGGGAATGGCGCGTCACGGTTGCTTAGCCTACTGACTACTGCGTTCACCCGTAAATTGCATTTTTAATAATTATGTATATATGTTCATGTTTGTATTTGTATTAATGTATTTGTATATATATATATATGTTAATATTAATATAGAACGAAAGTTTTTTTATTTTTATTTTATTTATTTTTTTGGAGCAACTGGGATGGTGCCCCCCCTGGGAGTTGGTGCCCTACGCAAACTGAGCACACTGCGTATAGGGAGCGGCGGTACTGAACAACCTCAAAAACATGAAATATAAAAGTGGTTAAGAGAGACTCACTGAATACTGATTCACTAGAATAATTAATACTGATGCAGAAGTGATATAGTGAGTATTTCCTGCCAAAGGAAACGAATGGCCATGTGTTTCACACAGGCACACATAAGCATTCTCACATGAATCATTAGACATGTACTTTCTACTCACACACACAATAATCGGCTTTGTGGTGCTCGGCAGGCATGGGCCAGCTGATGTAGCAGATGGTTCAGGCTGGACTCAGGAAGGTGTTTGATGGGTGGAAGTAGGTGTATTTAATTGCATGTCAAGTCTGACATCTCTGCTGGGGTTAAAGGGGCCTGTCTGTTCCTGTGCCTGTTAGCCCTCACAGCTCCTTCAGCCAAGACTCATCACTGTCCCTGGAAAGCATCGCTAATAGCACACACACACACACACACACACACACAAACACACACACACACAAAAACAATAGATCTCCACTGGTTCTACACAGAGCCTGGAAATGTACACTGGGCGTCTCAAAACATGACAATTAACATGCAAAAGTAGGACAAAAAATTACATTTCTAGTTACCTTTTACCAAATGACAGATTTTGTGCAACCGTAATAGTTTGATCTATCTATTTATTTGGAGTGTAACGGTGTATGTGTTCGTCTGGAACCGTCACGGCTCGGTTCATGCAGTCAGACGAATGCAGTCAGTCATAGGCAATCAATCCAAAAGCGGGCTCGCATGGTAATGCAACAGGAGAGAGCAGAAGAAGAGATGATCTAGTACACACCAACCCAAAACAAGAATGGCAAGTTCAGATGCACGCAAGAGCTCGAAGAACTGCCTGCTTGGTTTAAATAAGCAATGTGGGAAACTTTAGGGCTCTAGAGATGCACCGGTCCACTGGCTATAAATCAGAACCGTGTTTTATTTTTATTTTTATTTGCAATCATTTGCATTTGCATCAAGGTTTTATGCCATTTTCTTTTCCTCTTACCTTCATATAATGTATATTAATATAGTATTTAAAAGCGCAGCTATTTTGTTTACAGCGGTAAGCGAGGAAACGCTATATCGCTGCTGTTTCATAAGCGCCATCTGCTGTCAGAGAATACATTTTCATTTTCATTCAGTCAGTCTGCTGATTTTTTTTTTGTGTAGCTGTCTTAATTTCACAAATCAAAGTCACCCCATTCTGTTTTTGCTTTAAATCTGTCTATTCAAAATAAATAAAAAACACTATAACTATCTATTTGTCTGTCTGTCTGTCTGTCTGTCTGTCTGTCTATCTGTCTGTCTGTCTGTCTGTCTCTCTGTTTGTCT
>NW_015555762.1:2057469-2058236 GCF_001515605.1 Sinocyclocheilus anshuiensis
TCTATCTATCTATCTATCTATCTATCTATCTATCTATCTATCTATCTATCTATCTATCTATCTATCTATCTATCTATCGTCTGAACAATGCAACATTCAAAACCTTCACATGGCAACCTTTAAACTACTTCAATCTACTACAAGGCGAAAAACCTTCAATGTCAAGCTTTTAAAACTACTTCAAAATTTCTATCCAGGTTTTCTCACAGGTTTTTTTTTATTTTTTTTGCAGTTGCATTTTATTTATTCAATTTATGACTGCTGCCCAACAGATCTGCAGGTCAGTTTTGGGCAATTTTTTTTACAATCCAAGATGGTTCTGAAAATAATTCAATGTGAATAATTCATAAGAAATGGAATCATAGATTAACAAATAAGTAAGTAAATAAGTAAGTAGCTAAGTAAGTCAATAAATAAGTAAATAAATAAAATATTTTGTTCCTACTCTGCACTAATCATCAGTGTTACTTTATCACACTGTTAATATTTAATTAAATGTGAGAAATATCCACAGTTACTGTAAGAATATTCTGTTTTACTTGGGAATAAGAAAGTTACATGATTGACCATTTCATGTTGCCTTTGGGCATGAAATTATATAATAAATACATCCCATAGCTTCAGAGATCATGTTGGTTGTAAACTGTTTTTGCATCATCCAAAGCATGTAAAGTCTGTTGTATCTTGCAGTTTTACACTCTTCTTTACCTTTCATATAGGTACATGAAACCCCATGCAATATCCTTCATTAAGAGTGAATCTTACTG
>NW_015555762.1:2059173-2059329 GCF_001515605.1 Sinocyclocheilus anshuiensis
ACATGCTTCAGAAATCATTCTAATATACTGATTTGCTGCTCAAGAAACCTTTTTTAATTATTATTATTGTTATTATTAATGTTTTTTGAGCAGTAAATCAGAATATCAGACTGATTTCTGAAGGATAGTGTGACTGGAGTAATGATGCAAAAAATG
>NW_015555762.1:2060135-2067689 GCF_001515605.1 Sinocyclocheilus anshuiensis
TCAGATTATGTATAAATCTCAATTTCGAAAAATGTACCCTTATGACTGGTTTTGTGGTCCAGGGTCACATATTGTCGCAATCGTGTGTTTAATGTCTTCATGTTTCCAAACGTTTCTGTTTTCTGTGAAAACAACTGTTTTCATACAGGGATAGCTGGGCTTTTGTCCATATTAGGAATTTCTTCATACGACTTTCTGCGCGAGAGCGCCCTCCGGCTTCGAGTATGAATGAAACATACACTGCAAGGAATGTTTAGCGCTCCTGATGTTCATCTCGCCTTATTCTGGGTCCGAATCAAACATCAGGTCATGCACAGACTATCCTGTCTCTTTGAATTTAAATCTATATCACACCGGCTCTTGAAAACCTCTATGCGAACACACTTCCCTGAAAAAGTGCAGGGGACGAATTTACGTGATATTAAAAGTGGGGGGGACACGTCCCCCGCGTAATCTACGCCCCTGGGTCACTGAGATTCCAAGCCAGGATTAGTCTCCGGGATCAGGGGAACAATCACTCATCAAATACTTCATTAAAACCTGCCGTACAGCCCTCAGTGCTCAGCTGGGCGAAAATAAAGAGACGGTGACGTTAACACTGTTGCCAGGCACACAGGCTTTTTTAATTGAAAAAGCAGAAAATGCCTCTTTTATCTGGTTGTTGTGGATGGCAGATGTTTAGTGTTGCAAAATCAGGTCAGTAGAAGCCTAAACGCACATGAACCTTAGCTCAGTAATTTGGCTAATTACTTTCTTGAAGTAATGACCTGTGTCTTTTCACACAATATGTGCGATGCTGGAGCATCCATATGGAGAAAAAGATTTATGATTGTGGCCTAAGGACACTGCACACATTGTTTAGAGAAGCTAATGTTGCTTTGGAAGGTTTCCAGTGACTTACCTTTTTTTATTCTTTACTTCTGTACTTTTCGCCCATCTGCCTAATTTTTGTTGGCTTGCATAGCTGCAATTATTTAATGCTTACTATTTATGTAAGACTATAGATTATTAAGGAATTATTTGCTTTGATCCATCGTTTATTTTTATGATCCTTACCTGTTTTCTCTCTCTTTTTCTCCTCTATAGTGTGTCCTGGCACTGATAACAAGCTCAGCACGCTGTCGGATTTGGACCAGCAGTACAAAACTCTTCGCAAATTCTATGAGAACTGTGAGGTGGTCATGGGTAATCTGGAGATCACCAGTATTGAAAGAAACCGCAATCTGTCTTTCCTCAAGGTGAGATTATCATTGTGGTCTTTAACAGCATTTTATGGATGTCATTATACAGTATGTACAATCAAGGAAGGGCTTGATGAAGGGCTCCTCCAATGGGCAAATTATAGATTTTTGTCAGAGTAAATGGCATATTTAATTTGATGCATATGAAAATGAGGTTGTAGGGTTAGTGGTGCAGTCTGCTCAGTATGTTGTTAAGATTTTCGGTCATGTGTCATTTCACAACCCAATTTTTCTCCATACAAAATTTGAAGAAAATTTGAAGACATTTTTCATGTTTTGTCCACTGAATACAAAAGTTCAGAAAGGATGGTATAAAAGAAACTCGTTTGCTATAAAAGGAACTTGTCTCTGCTGGGGAAAAAAAGCTTATTTGTTTGTTTATTTCCTGGTCTGGTAAGCCAGTGATTTCAAGGGAGCCACAGGATGACTTAAAGTGATAGTTCACCCAAAAATGAAAATTCTGTCATAATTTACTTACTCTCAAGTTGTTTCAAACCTGACAGCAAATACGTTTCTTTCTACTGTTGAAGAAGAAGACATTTTGAATGTCGAATGTTGGTAATCAGACAGTTGGCAATAGCCACTGACTTCCATCATTTTTTATTTTTTTTTTACACACTATGGAAGTCAATGGCTACCGTCGACTGTTTGGTTACCAACATTCGTCACAATGTCTTCTTGCGTGCACAACAGAAGTGTTTGGCGCAATATGAGGGTGAGAAAGTGATGACAAAGTTTCATTTTTGGGTGAAATATTCCTTAAAAGTACTTAAATTAAATTAAATTAAATTATCATTAATATATTTTAAAAATCTAAAAGTTAAAATGCTAAAAAGTCAAAAAGGTTGAAAACCTTTGGTCTATGCTGTTGTTTTTTGGTAGACATTTTATAATCTTTGTTCTCTTCTCATGTTGCTTTTACATACAGTATCAGGGTAATTTTGGGACCTGCAGAGAATAGGGGCTCATTTCCTTTGATGATCTCAAAAGTAATGTAGTGAAGTGATCAGGAATGGGGGAAATTAATCAAACCATTCTCAAGGTACAGTATCTTTTATCAGTATCAAGTTTTAAGGAAATAAAGTTGGGTAAATTGTTTGTTTCCAAAAAGCTGTTTTAAGAAAAGTGTAATATATGTAGATGCAGTCTAACTCAAAGTATTTATCAAAAGTTTCATAATATATACAATTCATGCACTTTTCTGGTATTGCCTTGTCGGTTTGTCTCATATACATGGCTGTTGAGATGTGTCTTGCTTTACAAGTGTAAGATGTACATAGATTACTGTTCAAAATGTTATTATTACTATTTTAATTATTACTTTTTGCTATATTGTACAATATAATTTATTCCTGTGATGTCAAACCTGAATTTTCAGCATCATTACTCCAGTCTTCAGTGTCACATGATCCTTCAGAAATCATTCTATTATGCTACTTTGCTCCTCAAAAAACATTTCTTCTTATTATAAATAGGTAATAAGAAATGTTAAAGTAGCATCATGGCATCCTGTGGTAGGTTAGAATGTTGGAGACTTTGATTGACAGCTCATTAAAGTCTCATCAAGCCACCTGATTGTTACATGCCAGCTGAGTGGGAACATCAAGCTCAATGTCCCTGTAAGCACGGACACATAATCGCCCTTTGTCTGCAACTGAAATATCTGAAAAATGTAAACCGTGTGGGTTGATGTTGTTCAGTCGTGTCGTTTTTTTGCAGACCGAGCAGGATTTGCAGCACAATGGGGCTTTACTCCGGTGTAATAATGCTTCAGTTGTTCTGGCTGACTCTTGTTCTGTTACACGGGTCATTCACTCCAGTCTCTATGGTCGTTGTGATGAGTGAAGTGGTTTCGGGCAGTAGGGTGGAAGTTGAAATTGTCTTGGAAAAAATATCCGTATTACATGCATATAACAATGAGGAAAGAGGAATGGGCTAGGGAGGTTTAGGGAGATTACATATTTGTTTCACGTTACGTTATTAGTGGAAACCTAAACGAAATTCATCAAGTACTAAAATTTAAAGAATATTCAATACTAATTAAACTCAGCATGATTTGTGGAATAATGTGGATTATAAAATAAATTAAAATAAAATAAATATCTTGTCACTTGTTTTCTAAACAAAAATATAAAGGTTATATAGAGGTGATTGCACTAGAAACAAAAAGTGTTTTTGAAAGTTAATTTTCAAATATATGCATGCAAAACCTGGACCTACATTCTAGTTTTAACAGTTAAATGTTGATATATGAATCATGATATTATGTTTAAATTCGTTAAATGTGACAGAAAAAAAATAAATAAATAAAAACTCCCCATGAACCACAAATGTTTTTCAATATCCAGCCTTTTGATAATTTTCAGTTTGTTTTTAATTCAAAGTTGCTCTCATCTTGAAATATTCTGAAATATATTTTGTATATATTTAAATATTAATTACCAAATTATATTAATTTGATTATGCTTTCACAGATTGGATCAAAGTCTTCACGATTTGTAGAATCACTGCCCAAAAACTGTTGAAACATGAAATGTAATTAGATTTGCTGAGAATCTCAATGCACAGTCAAATTATGAGTGCTTGTGTGTGTATGTGCTTAGAATGTTGATTAAAGTGATTTGGAGTATATCATATTCTTTTTTTTTCTTATTGTCACATCAACACAAGCATCATAATTTGTCTGTAAATGAAGCATCTGTAAAGATAATCACGATGAGAGATGTAATAAAATATTTTCTAGCATCAAATTTTAAAGGTTACATGGAAACATATCCACCTTATTCTTCCCGTAAAAATGGGCGCGGCCATTTGTAAATTGTATGGGTCTTGCTTCCTGTCTCATTTGCTTCCAGCTATTTTTAGCTGTACAAAACCGCTCGTTTTGCTGCTTGATATTGCAAATTGGTGTGTCTTACCATATTATTTTAGTTTATTATCTTAATTATGAACACACTGGTTTGTAATGCAAACAGTTTTACCGTTTACTGCACGTTGCTATTCTTCTCGTTATTTCCCTATAGTGGCTAATCAACCGGAAGTCTCGCCCTAGGCTTACTTGCGCATTTAGGAATAAGGTGGATACCATCTTTGTTTTGTTTTTGTTTGTTTTTTTCTGTCTGCATTAATACTGTTAGCTTGCTTATATTAGTCACATTTAAAGTCAACATGAAATAAAAATTGAAATATTTACTTTATTAATACTAATTCTTGGTTTTATTTCATCTGTTCATTTTTTTTCAAGAAATGTTTATTTCTCAACAAAAAAAAAAGTCATAAATTTGAGGTCTGAAATGACTTTTGATTTTGCTGACATCACCAAGCCCTCTGAACCTCCTGAATTACACTGAATATCCTGTTTTATATAGAAATATTTCAAATTACAAATGTTGCAAATGTTGCCTTTAATGTATTTTTATCTCCATTCTCTTTAAGATTCAACAGTTTTACTTAAATTAAAATCCTTTCAAATAAAATTGCCTTCCTGTACAGAACGTAGACAGGACTGTGATTGGTCATTAATCAAACTCACCCATATGAGAGCTGATTGTTCTGTTCACTAGTTTACTCAGGGATGTTCACATTTATATTTGAGAGTTAAATTCAGCTTCCAGCGAGTTCTTTTATTTATGCTGATTTATTTCAGATTCTTTTCTGTTATTAAATTGTATTGTTTGAACTCAAATGACCAAATTCTGCTTTTAAGGATCTCATAGAATCATATAGCAAAGTATTATTGCTTCTAGTGCCTTTGAAAGCTGAGGCAATTTGTATGCACATTTCAAATTTACAGTCTTTCTCTACCTGAAAAACAGACCATTCATGTGCATCCATGTTTTGGCACAATCAAATGCTCTGTAGAATGAGAATGTCCCATCATGAATGTGATGTAAAGCTGTTAGCTATTTTAATAGAAAAATGTGTTCCGTCTGAACTTCCTGCATCAAAAGGAAATACATAAACTAAGAAAGAAAAACAATGCTATGCCAAGTGATTTAAGCATTTGCCAGATGATTTTATTTGAAGCGACATGCATTGCATTCAAGGTACACATTTAGTCCATTCATTCATGCATCACATTGTAAAACACGATACGATCCATATATATATGTATATATCAGTGTTGGGGAATAGCTAGCTACAAGTAGCGACGCTACTAGCGTAATTACATTTTTCAGTAGCTTTACAGTAGCAACGCTACTTTTAAAACAGTGTAGCTTTTCCTGTAGCTAACTACTTTTTCCAGCAAGTAGCGATGTAGCGCGACCAAACGCTACATTCCGTTCTGCGTTCTGACGAGTCACGAGCGTGTATGCATTGAAGCAGTGCACACAGCGTCTTCTTCTGACTAGATCACAAACTAAATTTGTTCATTACCGTCATCTGTTGTGATATCACGCATCGCGCGGCTTTACAGTCTTTCCACCGACAAGAGATCGTCTGATGATTGCAAAGGATGTACAGGAGTGGATATTTCACATGAATCAACTGTAATTTACACAAAACAAAGATTAAAATGCGGTCTACGTCGAAGACTTAAAGCACATACAGGAGGTGAATAATAGCCTTTTTAAACTGATTAATTTTGCTTCTTTATTGCACTCTAGATCAGATGTCTATTTTACAATGATGAACAGTCATAATATAATCTGTCCCCTCACAGTTTTGTAATGAACACTAATCGAACAGAAAATAAAATCGCGATATAGTAGTGTGCTTATCATTTGGCAAAGGATGGTTGCGGCGGGATTCATGCAAAGCGCAGTGTTCACGCGCGCAGCTGAGGATTGACGTCTCCATTCAGTCAGTAAATACCGCATGTGCTGTGAGTTTAACCTGCTTATTTTATGACTCCTCCGTATCCAGTTTAAATTGCATACATTTTGTTCTTGCAATGGTGTTACGTTTGTAGCAATTTACTAATATAACTAAAATAACTATTTAACTATACAGTATTTTATTATTGTATCAAATAGTTTACAAAATCAAATGATTGGGACATTTTTTGTCATTGAAATGGCTTAGAAGAGTGTTCCAATCAACCTGACTTCACCCTACTCTTTGAAATCATGATCGCATTACAGTATGTTTTAAACCCCAAATATTTTACTTAGAACTTCATTATATTTTACTTAGAACTTCATTATAATTCTTCATTTATAATTACTTAGTTATTTGTAATGTTAATTGTAAAAAAAAAACAGAATAATGATAAAAAAATTTGAAAGTAGTTTCAATGTAGCTAGCTACTTTTTGACAGTAACTTGTAGTGTAGCTAGCTACTTTTTCAGAAGAGTAGCTTGAATGTAGCTTAACTACTTTAATTTACGAGTAGCTTGTAGCTGGTCAAGCTACAGTTTCAGAGTAGCTTCCCCAACACTGATTGTACCTTGTATTTTCATGGCTTGCATTTTTAGGGGCTGAAATCCAACATAGTTGTATATTTAAGCTGTGAATGTTTCAATTCAAAAACATTTCACACACATTTTCATGATTCAGAATTCAATTATTCATATTCACCTTCTAGAGTTCACTTCCAAAATATTAAATATGTTTAAAAATACGATGTATAATATTTGACAGGCAGTTTTCGTTCCATTTTATTTCACTTTACAAATGCGCTTCCACAAATTCGCCAGAAAATTCGGCATTGCACATCCGGGAGCTGCAGGAATAGCAGTAGAGCACTGATCCATGATCTCCAGCTGCTGTCAGTCGCTCACCAGCAGGTGGCACAAGTGGCTGTTGATGAAGACCAAAACAACTGGTAGCACAAGTCATTTATTCATTCACAAAAACTGATTTGCAGGAATAGAGCAAGCGGTAAGTAGAAGTTATGATAATCAGGGCCAGTATGTATATGCAGAAAAGCTAATTGTGTTTACGTTTGTGATTAGTTGCCTTAACTTTGTATGGCTTGTGTGATGCTGAGTTGTAATACTGGGGTTCCCCTCATACATCACACTCCAGGATTCCAACAACGCATAGGTGAAAAACGCATAATGCACCTCAGTGAACTAATGCAGTGATATAAAAATATTAAAAAAATATATAAAATAAAATATTCGGTATACACCTTACTGATGATGCAAACTATATACAGGCAAGCAAATGAGGCGAGAAGAACGCAACACGCTGCTTCCCTTTCATGGGAACTTCGAACTGCGTCCTCTAGGGGTCGCTATGGGGAACGCCTCGTCGTGACCCGTGTCTGAAGCATACATTGAAAAAACACCAACTCGTTGGCCGGCGACAGCCATGACGTCACTACCGGTGTGACTATAGTATAAATAGGCGCCGGGAGCTACACATC
>NW_015555762.1:2067738-2090222 GCF_001515605.1 Sinocyclocheilus anshuiensis
TTGGTGTTTTTTCAATGTATGCTTCAGACACGGGTCACGACGAGGCGTTCCCCATAGCGACCCCTAGAGGACGCAGTGTCTCGTTCCCTACTCAGGGAACCATGGTTACATAAGTAACCCGAGACGATTTTCTTTATAATCGCCGCTTTTCTACCGCCATTAGTTTTAGGTTCGATATTCGCCGGACATTCGTTTTCCCTTGCCACACTGATATAGGGTCAACAGTCCTACAAATATATCACTACCACGATTAGTTTTAACAATATGCAACCATTCAAACCCGCCTATGTGTATTGTAGCTGCAAATTTAAACAGGAGAAAGCTTTGATGCGTTATCTCACAAGCCACGTCCAAGGGACCGTCTGACAATTCCACCGACTGGGTTAAAATGTTCAATGTATTGCAATTAAAATGACTTTTAAAGGGCACCTATTATGCCCCTTTTTACAAGATGTAATATTGGACTTGGTTGTCCCCAGAATGTGTCTGTGAAGTTTCAGCCCAAAATACCCAACAGATCATTTATTATAACAGCTGGAAAATTTCATTTTTGGGGTGCGTCTAAAAAAGAGCTGTTTTGGAGTGTATCGCTTTAAATGCAAATAAACTGCATATTCCTGCCCCATCTCCAGAAGAGGGCGTCACGTATACGTCTCTCTGCATTACATATCTACAGCAATAAACAGCCGGTAGAAGCAACATAACTGAGAGCGAGAGAACCGGTGTTTAGCCGTACATATGGGATGCCAAATGCACTGAAAGTGGAACGAAACAGCACGATTTTACAGAGCTCGCGCCGCGCTGACCTTTCATCGGCTTGGATCAATTGTACGAGCCGCACGACCGCACTACCGAATGAATCTCGCGCTACGAACAGTGCGAACTAATCTCACAAGCGCGGCGTTGATCAGTTAAAAAATACTTGAAGTACGCACACAAATATGGTTAAAACGCTAAGCACTATAACGACATGACATTCACAAAGGAGTCTGTAGTGATACACGTATTAAGGTAGATGTTGAGGTGCATTACCTTGAAAAATGAAAGTAATCCACAGCGTCCTCAGTAGCTCAGATGTTGGGAGAAAATGAAGACTCTTATGTTCAGTCTTACAAACAAACACAGAGCATCGGGATTGCTTGCGAAACATTGTTGACATTACAGCTGCTCGAGCGCTGAGAAAATGGAGGACAGCGACTATAGCAATGCAGGGCTGTCAATCAACCCCTGTGGCCCGGCCCTATACAATGACGTCACACTTCATGAGAATCAAAACGGCAGGCCTAGTGAGACTGACTTGGTCTAAAGGGAATTCAAAAATAAGGAGTGAGTTTTATTATTTTAGGGTGGTTGCCCAAACACCATGTAAAAGGGGATTTTGCATAATAGGTGCTCTTTAACATTTAAAATTAAACATTTTCATTGTATTACTCATAGTGTAATATACACATAAAGGTTGTAGTATGTTCCTAGTGTTCAGGTTGACTTACTACAGGTGAAATTTTGCCAATACCTCCCTTTATATATGTACAGTACACAATTATTTTCATAAAAAAAGTTACTGTAAGTCCGTTAAAGGGTTTTTTCATGTTCCAAAGGATTTAGTACGTTGCTAGATACAAGATGACTTACTGCAGGAGAGATTTTGCCAATACCTCCCTTACTGTATGCAATACAGTACACAATTATTAAAAATTACTGTAAGTCCCCAATAGTTTTTTCATGTTACAAAGGTTGTAGTGTAAAATATATGTGTACTGTACATACAGTAAGGGAGGTATTGGCAAAAATGCACCTAGTAAGTCTTTCTAATCACTAGGAATGTACTACAACCTTTGGAACATGGGAAAAAAAACTTTAAGTGAATAATTATATGCTGTATGTACAGTAAGAAAGATATTGGCAACTTTTTAACTGTAGTAAGTCAGTCTGGTCACTAGTAACATACAACATTTGGAACACAAAAAATTATTTTGGTGAATTACAATTTTTTTTTCTTAAAAATACACTGTGTACTGTACATACTTAGGGGAAGTAATGTCTAAGGCGAGATATTGGCAATATATATTTAGTAATTTTGCCCTCTTTACTATAGCCTTGTAAACATTAATTTGAATTAATTATTGGACTTTGTTTTGTACTGTGTAAACTGGTAAATTTGCAGACGGTCCCTACAGACAAATATGCAATGAATACCAAACCAAAAACTAACTTCGTGCTTTGTTTTCTATGGGAGAAAAAGGCTTAGGTAAAACTTTGTGGGTTGTGTTAATATGGGCTCATCTGCTTAACTATATATAGTATTTTATAAATTAGATCCCGAATTTGGTCATTTATTATCACTGTCTTGAGGCAATAAACCACGGTAGTGTTTTCTTTATGGAAAATGTTTAAAGTGCAGTTTTACGTGTTGTGTAACTTGCGTTCATATTCTGGGCTCATCTGCCTGTATATAGTTTGCATCATTAGTGAGATGTATTCTGAGTTTGGTCTTTTAATAGCTATCCTTGTGTTAGTCCAGTGAGCCGCGTGAAGCATTTTCTTTAACATATGACGGAAACAGCATGAAACCTTGCGCGTTACGTTCATATTCTACATAACTGTATATTTGCATCATCAGTAAGGTGTATACCAAGTTTGGTATTTTTATATCACTGCATTAGTTCACTGAGGCGCGTCAGCGTTTTTCACCTATGCGTCGACACAAGCCATACAAAGTTAAGGAAACTAATCACAAACGTAAACACAATCAGCTTTTCTGCATATACATACTGGCCCTGATTATCATAACTTCTACTTACCGCTTGCTCCATTCCTGCAAATCAGTTTTTGTGAATGAATGAATGACTTGCGCTACCTGTTGTTTTGGTCTTCATCAACAGCCGCTTGCGCCACCTGCTGGTGAGCGACTGACAGCAGCTGGAGATCATGCATCGGTGCTCTACTGCTATTCCTGCAGCTCCCGGATGTGCAATGCCTAATTTTCTGGCGAATTTGAACCACTGAATTTGTGGAAGCGAATTTGTAAAGTGAAATAAAATGGAACGAAAACTGCCTGTCAAATATTATACATCGCATTTTTAAACAGATTGAATATTTTGGAAGTGAACTCTAGAAGGTGAATATGAATAATTGAATTTTTAATCATGAAAATGTGTGTGAAATGTTTTTAATTGAAATATTCACAGCTTAAATATACAAATATGTTGGATGTCAGCCCCTAAAAATGCAAGCCCTGAAAATACAAGGCATTAAAATGCAAGCACTGTTAATGCAATGCATTATTTTTTCAGTTAGTGCGATTCAACATGCTTTTTTGTTTCAAAGACATGTATCGTTATTTTTCTTCCATACCAAAACATCTATTTATTTTTCTGTACCCTTTCTATCTATAGCTTTCTGTGTGACTCAGTAAGGGCCACTTGCACACTTACAAGTGAATTTAAATGGGGCCTGTAATTTAGCTGGTGAGTGAGACAAAAAGCCACTTGACTCCTGCATTTCTACTTTTCGGTTTTAGACATCCTGCATTTTCACACTGAAATATAATGTAGAAGAAGGGTTTTCAGTGATATAATGTCCAGAGTAAGAGTAGGACTGTTGGAGGAAGTATTAATCACTGTGATGTGCTAACAGCTCTTCCTCATTATCACTCTGTCACTGTGAGAGGTTCAGGCAGTTTCAGTGCAGAGCTGAGTGTCACTGTGAGCTTTGAGTCATTTGTTAAGGCGTGCACTTCACTAACTCATTGCTACAGCATTAGCAATTTAAGTGTGTCTGAGTTGTATTTATGTTTTGATAATTATAAAGTAATTTCTTGAATATGCATGCAAGCTTTTGTATGTTTGTTTGTCGCTTGCTGATTTAAATGCTTTATGATTCGCAGGCAATTAATGTTAGAAAAGTAATGTTGCATTGTAAAAAAAAAATGTTTAGCATTGTTACTTTCTTACTTGATTATTTTGTTTTGTTTTTAAGAATAGTTTACCCAAAAATGAAAATTGCACAAAATTTACTGACCATACTCTGCTGTGAATTTTCACTTCATAAGATGTTAACTGATGGACTGGAGTGGTATGTATTATTGTGATATTTTTATCAGCTGTTTAACTATCATTCTGACGACACCCATTCACAGCAGATGATCCTTTGGTGAGCAAGTGATGCAATGCTACATTTCTCCAAATCAGTTCTGATGGAGAAATAAAGTCATCTACATCTTGACCTGATAGAGAGTACATTTTCAGCAAATTTGCATTTTTAGGTGAAAAAAGGATGGTTGGGCAAAAAGAAAATATTATATAGTATTTTATGAAGCTAACTAACCATATAATTGTGGATCGAGGATAGATGTTAAAATAGTTTCTCCTATCCCAGAATATGAACCACAACTGTAAATCTACTTTACTATGGTAATTGAGGCTGACTCAGCTCAGTGACATAGTCTATAAATAGCTACATGGAATCCCCATATTCTAAATTGATAATGCATTCATAAATATAAATTTTTTTGTGTTAATCTTTGCAGAACTCTGACGGTCACAGCATGATTTACGTGGCCTTTGCACTGGTTTACTGGTGTCCCGTGGCCCTGTTTATGTGACACAATGGATCTGTTCCAACATTTAATGAGCTGCCTTACTGCCTATTGCCAATATAGGCAGCTGTCTTCTATAGACAGCATCCAAACAGAGATGGAACCTCATAAGTGACCGATTTTTGAACCCTCTACATAGGAAGCAACCCAAATAGTGATTTACACAGGAGACTCTACTCACAATTGACTGCAGTAGAGTTTTACATATTGATAAGCTAACAATGAGCCTAACTATATTGCACACTCAAAAGATATTTCATAGTTTATTTTTATGTTTTTCATTTAGATTTCTGTATTAATTTATATATTTAAATATGTATGTGTGTATTTATTTATTTATTAATTTTTTTTATTATTATTTATTTATTTATTTATTTATGTTAAGTATAATGCCGTCCAAAAGTTTTTAGGTCAGTACAATCTTATTTCTTTTTCCTGTTTTTTCTCTTTTGAAAGAAATTAATCCTTTTATTCAGCAATGATGCATTAAATTGATCAAAAGTGACTAAAGTGAGTAAAGACTGTTACATAGACATACATTTACAAATTGTTATATTGTTAATAATTCTATTTTCTTAATGCTGTTCATTTCAACTTTGTATTCATCAAAAGATATTGGTTTCCACAAAAATATTAAACATCACAGCTGTTGCATATTAGAATGATTTCTGGTGGATCATGTGACAGGAGTAATGGTTGCAAAAATTCAGCTTTGCATCTAATGAATAAATTACATTTTGAAATATATTGAAAAAGAAAATTTGGAACAGGAAGTGTGCCTGTGCTAGGCTGAACTAGGCAGCTCACTAATTATTGGAACAGAGCTAATAATTCACAGTTGAACTGGCATTAAAAAGCTGTTTCTCAAACAATTCCATTCTTCAAAAGTTATGTTCAGACAAAAAAAGAAAAAAACTTGAGTGGACCATTATTGCTATCCAGCCTGGAATTTCCTAGTAGATTATTATTACTTTCCTGCTTTTTTTATCTACAGCACTTCTAAAATGGGAAATATCATGATAGATGCAAGACTGGGTAATATTTGTATCATTTTGAGGATGTGTTTCCTACAGCAAATATTCGAGCACAGGCTTGTGATAATGCACAGTCCATATATATAGGGTCAGGATGAACCTGACTGTATGATGGATAGTTCTGTGTCCTGTGCCCTGCAGCGGTGTGGAGTTGTGTCCTTATTAGTGGGTAAACAGATGGGAGGAGGGCTAAGGTGAGCTGATGTTTGAGATGCTGCTGGAAACTGCAGCCCAACAGCTTGTCCTGTTCTATTAGAGTTCATGCATGGCGACACGGCTATACTGTACATTGGCTTGGTTATAAACTCTTATAAGTTACCTACCTAGAAAGCATTTTTAGACATCACAAGTGTGTTCCTAATACTGTGTGGTGCTCTAAACCCGTGTTTCCCAACCGGGGTGCCGTCTGTCGAGAGCAGGGGTGCAGTGTAAAAAATCATTTTTTAATATTTTTAAGTCGAATTAGAAATTCAAATATTGTGACAAAATTAATTTTGTAGGGTGCCACAAGTTTGTTAAAATTTCCAAAGGGTGCCGCGACTAAAAAAAGGTTGGGAAACACTGCTCTAAACAGTATGAACATCACTTTGGCTTAAATCTAAGGCAGCATTGCATACAGTATATTCTTTACATATTTCACTATCAGAGAATGCACGGCAATAAAATCATGCAATAAACATTAATTTAATAACATAAGATGTAACATAAAATGCTGATTGTACATAAATGATAAGAAAAAAAAGAAACTGAATGAAAAATCATCAGCTGTAAAGTGTCTTTCAATGTCTTCCAAAAATCTGTAAAATAACAGTATTATACTGTAAAATTAGATTAAATGTAAGGTACACTTACTGTTACATTTACTGTACTGATAAAGAAACGTACTGTTAAGATATCAACAGGTTTTTACCGTAGCATTTTTAAAGTCTTTTACCATTAAAATCACAATCATTTTTACAGTGTTGAATTAACTATGAGTGTTGAATCTTTCTTTCTCGCGTGAATCTTTCTTGTAATTACTATTGCTTTAAAAAGCTCAAATTTTTATTAAGAAAGATTTTTTAAGGAAATTAATACTTTTAATCAGCAAGAATGCATTAAAGAGATCAAAGTGACAGTAAAGAGATTAATTGTTATATAAATGTTTTTTTATCATTTTTTTTGTGTGTGTGTGTGCAGCAAATCAGCTTATTAGAATGATTTCTGAAGGACCTTGTGACACTGAAGACTGAAGTAATGATGCTGAAAATTCAGCTTTGCATCACAGGAATATATTAAAATTTCAAAATGTATTAAAATAAAAAAGTTCACTGAAATTGTAATAATATTTCACAATATTTCTGTATTTTTTAATAAATAAATAAATGTAGCCTTGGTAAGAGACTTATTTCAAAAGCTTAAAAATCCCCGAACACCGAACTTTTGAACTGTATTGTCCGTAGCTGCCTAGATACTGTAGTAGACAGTGAGGCAGTTTTTGAACACAGCCCATGTGTAGTCCTGATAAACTGCATTAGCTAATATGGAAATAAAATATAGGCCTTAATTTTATCCAGGCTCTGAGGCTGTTATAGTCCCAGTTTCTGACCTGATTGCACTTAATCCCAACCCTTCTGAAAGTAAAGGGCAAAACTGATCACGTATCAGCAGTTAGTAATAACTTATGCCCTTTTTTAGAAAGCCACTGTTGTTACCCATTCTAGCCTCCGCAGTTTCTTATTAGATCCGACACAGCACTGTGGCAAGGTCTCAGAGGTGAAATAATTTCCTGAGAGCAATTACAGGCACCAGGAATTCCCATGATTGCTATTATATTAAAAGGTATGACTATAAAAGCGAATTATAATTGAACGATCACCATTTATCTGAATAAGGCTCCATCTTTCCCTGCATCACAAGGGGAAATGCTGACCGTTTAAGCTACCAATTTAATGTACATTCATAATTGTTTGAAGCAACCTCATTCTTCTTTGCATGTGTCCGCAAACACGAAGTATATTACTGAGTCCAGTTTTTTATTTCTTACATCTTAAAGGAGACATTTATAGGATCGTGGTAGCTTTAAAGTTGCAATGTAACGGAAGTAGCAAAAAATTAAAATAAAAGTCTGTACTGTGATGTACATCCACATTGGAAAAGAAAACAAGGGTGGGCGGGGATAATTCCTCTGTTTTTGATTGGATGGAGGCAGATTTGAATGCAAGTGGAATGTAAGAAAGGGCCGGGGTTTACGCAGACTAATTGGTTCGTGCAGTGAATTAAAAAACAAACCAATTATGGCCTATGGTGACAAAGCCTGCCTGAGCCCGCTAAAATGGGCGGGGCATCTGGATATATAATATAGTTATATATATATATATATATATATATATATGGCTATATATACTTCACCATAGGATCCTCAGATTTCTTCTCCTTCAGCGACGACGATGTTCTTCGCTGATCTACGAGACTCGAAGCCTCTCACCGTAGAATCGCCTTCGCAGCGGATAAAGCTGAGCCAGCGACCCTCAGCTCGGCTGATTTGCCGCTTCTCTGCCGCCTTCAGCGTCGCAGCAGCAGCGGTCCCAGCTGATCCCCTGCCGCCATCCGGCGAGCCTAAAGAGCTTATTTCTAAGAGGTAAGTACTAAAAGAGCAAAATTTTTAGCGACGTTGTTGCAAATGTCGCGCTGCGAGTGTGGCTCGTGCAGGGGATCTTGCATGATGCAGAATGGCAGTGAGTGCGTCGCCTGTCTGGGCAGCCCCCACGCAGAGACTGCACGCTCACTGAGACGGAATGCTTTAGCTGAGAGCATGAGTCTCGCTCTTCTCCACTCGCGGACCACCTTCATCGAAGGCAGCCCCGCTCTCCCGTTTTTCCTCTCTCAGCGAGCCTCGGATAGAGAAACAGCAGAGTCAGGGAACTAAGCAACCGGGTCCGAGCGATCTCATGCCGGCACTGTACCCGCGTGCTCGCTCTCCCCACTGCACTTTGATCCACCGCAGAAGAGCAGTGAGCTGCACGCTCACCAAGAAAGAATGCTCACTCAGAGCACGAGTCTCGCTCTTCTCCGCTCGCGGACCGCGTTCAATGAGGCAGCCCCGCTCTCCCGTTTCTCCTCTCTCAGCGAGCCTCAGGAGAGAGAAACAGCGAAGTCTGGGAGCTAAGCAACCGGGTTTGAGCGATCTCACGCCGACACAGAGCCTGCGTGCTCGCTCTCCCCGCTGCGTTTCGATCCGTGTCTTGCATGTGAAGATCAGCGCCCCTCGTTACATCGAGCAGCTCTATCCTCCTAGGTGAATCGGAGCAGCACGCTGTCACTGGCAGCTTCAAATTTGTGTGTGTGTCGCTATGGCTGCGCTCACAGAGACGGGCTGCTTTTTCCACGAAAGCACTCTGCCCCTGTTCGTTCGCGGAAGGCGGCCCCGCCTCCCCGCTCTCATTTTTCTCTCCTCCCAGTTACCTCGGAGGAAGCTTGAGCAATTTCATGCCCTCACACATCATGCGTAATTGATCTGCCAGTGTGTGTTACGCGTGAGGATCAGCGTCCCTCATTACGCCGAGCGGCTTAATCCTCCTAGGCAGATCGAAGTAGAACTCTGGCAGCTTCGCATTTGTGTATGCATCGCTGAGCCCCACCTCCCCCGCTCTTGTGTTTCTCTCCTCCCAGTTACTCGGAGGAAGAAATGGCGATCTCGTGGGGATGAGCGATCAGGCTTGAGCGATTTAACACCGGCAAAGCCCCCTCGTGCATCACTCTCCACGCAGCTCTTTGATCCGCCAGTGAGTTTACACATGAGGATCAGCACCTCTCGTTGTCGAGTTGCTCAATCCTTCTAGGCGGATCGGAGCAGAACGCTGTCACCAATGATTCAATATCGCTGACAGCTTCGTATTTGAATGCGCCTCTCGCCTGGGCAGAGGTAAGTACTAAAAGAGCAAAATTTTTAGCGACGTTGTTGCAAATGTCGCGCTGTGAGTGTGGCTTGTGCACGGAATCTTGCACGATGCAGAAGGGCAGTGAGTGCGTCGCCTGTCTGGGCAGCCCCCACGCAGAGACTGCACGCTCACTGAGACGGAATGCTTTAGCTGAGAGCATGAGTCTCGCTCTTCTCCACTCGCGGACCACCTTCATCGAAGGCAGCCCCGCTCTCCCGTTTTTCCTCTCTCAGCGAGCCTCGGATAGAGAAACAGCAGAGTCAGGGAACTAAGCAACCGGGTCCGAGCGATCTCATGCCGGCACTGTACCCGCGTGCTCGCTCTCCCCACTGCACTTTGATCCACCGCAGAAGAGCAGTGAGCTGCACGCTCACCAAGAAAGAATGCTCACTCAGAGCACGAGTCTCGCTCTTCTCCGCTCGCGGACCGCGTTCAATGAGGCAGCCCCGCTCTCCCGTTTCTCCTCTCTCAGCGAGCCTCAGGAGAGAGAAACAGCGAAGTCTGGGAGCTAAGCAACCGGGTTTGAGCGATCTCACGCCGACACAGAGCCTGCGTGCTCGCTCTCCCCGCTGCGTTTCGATCCGTGTCTTGCATGTGAAGATCAGCGCCCCTCGTTACATCGAGCAGCTCTATCCTCCTAGGTGAATCGGAGCAGCACGCTGTCACTGGCAGCTTCAAATTTGTGTGTGTGTCGCTATGGCTGCGCTCACAGAGACGGGCTGCTTTTTCCACGAAAGCACTCTGCCCCTGTTCGTTCGCGGAAGGCGGCCCCGCCTCCCCGCTCTCATTTTTCTCTCCTCCCAGTTACCTCGGAGGAAGCTTGAGCAATTTCATGCCCTCACACATCATGCGTACTTGATCTGCCAGTGTGTGTTACGCGTGAGGATCAGCGTCCCTCATTACGCCGAGCGGCTTAATCCTCCTAGGCAGATCGAAGTAGAACTCTGGCAGCTTCGCATTTGTGTATGCATCGCTGAGCCCCACCTCCCCCGCTCTTGTGTTTCTCTCCTCCCAGTTACTCGGAGGAAGAAATGGCGATCTCGTGGGGATGAGCGATCAGGCTTGAGCGATTTAACACCGGCAAAGCCCCCTCGTGCATCACTCTCCACGCAGCTCTTTGATCCGCCAGTGAGTTTACACATGAGGATCAGCACCTCTCGTTGTCGAGTTGCTCAATCCTTCTAGGCGGATCGGAGCAGAACGCTGTCACCAATGATTCAATATCGCTGACAGCTTCGTATTTGAATGCGCCTCTCGCCTGGGCCACGCCCACGCTGAGGCTGCACTCGCTGAGACAGACCACTTTCACTACGAGAGTTCATGTCTCGCCCTGCTTTGCTCGTGGCTCGCCTTCTTCAATGAAGAATCTTTCAAGAATCTTTCAATGCTACGAGCGTATCTGAGAGAATGCGCACAGCACTTTTGATCTGCCTGAGTGTTTACACATAAAGATTATCAGTACTCCTCTTCTAATGAGCGGTTTGATCTTTTTAGGCGGATTAAAAGAGAATGCTGTCACTAATGATTATTATCACTGACAGCTTCAAATTGGACGCGTCTGGGCCACGCCCACACTGAGGCAGCACAAACGGGAGCTGACTGCTCTTGCTATGAGAGCCTTAAGTCTAGCGAAGCATTTTTTGAAAGCATTTTCAAAAGAGAGTAAATTTCCTTTTCTGAGTGTGGAGTTCCCATACGGCGACCAGCCACTCAAATTAATCCAACCCCTTGTCACGTGGGCTGAGGCCTGGCAGGCCATCCCCGGAGTGCCAGACTGGGTTTTGGGGATAATAAAACAAGGTTATTCACTGCAATTCGCTCGAAGACCCCCACGATTCAGCGGCGTGGTTCCCACCTCGGTTTAGAGCGAAGACTCACACGTCCTGCGCTCTGAGGTGATGAATTTGCTGGCGATAGGAGCCGTAGAAACGATTCCCCCAGCTCAGAGCGAGTCAGGCTTCCACAGCCGCTACTTCCTCATCCCCAAAAAGGATGGCAATATAAGGCCCATCCTCGATCTCAGGCACCTGAACCACGCCCTCATGAAACGGCTGTTCAGGATGATTACATTGAAACAGATCCTCTCGCAAGTGTGCCCAGGGGACTGGTTCTTTCCGCTGGATCTGAAAGACGCCTACTTTCAGACGATTCTTGAGATTCGCCTTTGAGGGAGTGGCATATCGATACACGGTCCTTCCCTTTGGACTGTCCCTAGCTCCTTGCATTTTTACGAAGTGCATGGATGCGGCTCTTTCCCCGCTGAGACAGATGGGAATCCGCATTCTGAGTTACCTCGACGACTGGCTCATCTTGGCCCAGTCGGAGGATGAGCTACTATTTCACAGATCCTTCCTCCTCAGCCAGTTAGAATGCCTGGGACTCAGGGTCAATTTTGCCAAGAGCGCGCTGTCCCCCAGCCAACAGATATCGTTCCTGGGAACAGTTCTCGACTCAGCCCGAATGAGGGTGGTAGTCGCGCCAGAACGTGCACTGGCTATTCAGCAACTCGTGGCCTCATTCAAGTTGGAGCCCTTCGCCCTCTCAAGGCATTTCAGAAGGTGCTGGGCCTCATGGCCTTTGCGTCTCCGGTACTTAAGCTGGGCCTGCTTCGCATGCGGTCCCTTCAGTGCTGGCTGAAACCACGAGTTCCATCCCACGCCTGGCGTCTCAGATGCCTTCATGTCAAGGTGGACTGGGCCTGCGTAGCAGCTCTGGCCCCTTGGAAAGACTCTCAGTGGAAGGAACGGGATGTGCCCCTGGGAATGGTCTGCAGAAGAAAGGTGGTCTCGACAGACGCTTCGAACACGGGTTGAGGAGCGCTGTGTGAGGGCAAACTGGCTTTCGGCCATTGGTCGAAAGAGGAGGGTCGGCCTCACATCAACTGCCTGGATATGCTGGCAGTATGTTGGGCCTTCGCACCTTTCTGCCAGACCTAAGGGGACACTACGTGTTAGTCCGCTCGGACAGCATGACAGTGGTGTCATATACAAATCGCCAGGGCGATCTCTCCTCGAAGCGCCTCTTCATTCTGGTAGAGCGCCTCCTGGAATAGGCTCAGCTTAACTTGCATTCACTAAGGGCAGTGCATGTGCCGGGCAGGTTGAACCAAGGAGCAGAAATGCTATCTCGGAGCAACGTCCTCTCAGAAGAGTGGATGCGTTACCAACATTTTTCAAAATACCTTACATACAGGTTTAGAACAACATGAGAATGAGTAAATAATGACAGAATTTAAATTTTGGGGCACACTATTCTTTTAAAATGCATTTATAAAGTAGATAGGGTGAATTTCTATTTTGTGCTAACTTTAAATGAATACCAGTTTTCCTGCTTTTAATCCCATTAAAAGACTGAAAAATAAAGCATTTGAAGTGTGTCTGTAAATTGAATGTAAAACACGCCTCCTAAAGGATGTTCCGACCACATTAATTTAATATAGTTTCTGTTAATCCATCCATAGCCTGAATAAATTATTTAAGCTCCTCCTTTTGAGGGAGAATCTCTGAAAGGAAGATTATCCAAAATCACCATAATGACTGACACTCACAAATCCTCTGACAAAGTCCTATAATGAGAGTTTGGTGAAGCCTCCTGTGTTCTTGATGTAAGTATTCAGCTGTTCAACTGAATTGTTTCACTCCATGCATTTTTAATATCTACCCTGTCACAGCTGGTTTTGATCAAGCACATGTGTTGTTATGTCACCTGCTGCTAAAGTGGAACAAATAGATTGCATTTAACATTGACATTTATATCGTTTGCTCTTGGGCTGGAATGCAAAACGGGTGATTGCTGCCCTCTCAGCTTTATCATTACCACATTCGCTCAGTGGTGATAATAACAAGTCAGCATTGCTGGCTCCTCTCCAGGAAGTGTGTGTGCACCATTTTATCTTTTGTATACTGTTAATACAGAACATTTCAAGTCTGGATGTTTGGTTGGTGTGTGGGATTTGTACTTGTAAATGCATCACTTTTAGCATGCTCCAAAATATCTACGTAATATTTATAAAACAGAAACTATATTACTTACAATTGTACGGTTCCAGAAGTAAAAGATCCCAAAATGGAACTTGATTTTTAGCACTGAAAATTAGAATCGTATTAACATTTTAAGGCCATATGATGAGGTGGTTAACCTAGTATTAGCTTCTGCAGAATAAATGTAATTTCATATTCATATTTAAAAATGTTTAAGTCCCTGAGAGAAACAATTCTTTTTTTAGAAGTTAATACTTTTATGTAGCAAAGATGCTTTAGAATTATCAAAAGTGAATGTGAAGACATTTGTATAATGTTACAAAAGATTCATATTTTAAATAAAAGCATTAAATCAGCATAATAGAATGATTTCTGAAGGATCATGTGAAACTGAAAACTGGAGTAATGAATAATGCTGAAAATTCAGCTTGCCATGACAGGAATAAATTGCATTTTAAAATATAATAAAATAGAAAACAGATATTTTGAATTGTATTAATACTTCACAATATTAATGGAATATTGATCAACTAATTACAGCCTTAGTAAGCATAAGAAACTTTTTTTCTTCATCTTGAATGTTTTTGGTGCACAAAACCTTGGCTAACATTTAGAAGTGGACTGCAGGGGGCAATAGCATAAAATGCTATAAAAGTGCTGCATACGGCACTGTTAAAGTGGCAAAATCATCTGCCCATTTGAACTTGACTTTAAAAACATTGCTCGGTTTGTTCAATTTGTTTCCCACAGCCTAATGTACAGACAAGTCCAGCAATTTTTCAGCTGCTCAGGCGGAGAGACTGAGTCATGCTGGCATTATTTTTTTCAGGCAACACATGAACGTCAGCGTGAGTAGTGTGAAGATGAATATATAAAACTGGACTCCATGACGTGGTTTGTTTCCCAACCTCATGAATACACATTGAAATTTTTTAAAACAAATGTAAAATCCTAATGATGCCTGCAGGAAGAATACAGGTGTATAATGTGAGCGAGCGTTTGGGACGTGGATGTGTTTAATTTCTGTGAGTCCAATCGGTTCATTACTGCAATTTGAGCTAAAAGTATCTGGAGGGAGGCAATTTTTCTCTGTGTAAGGGGAGAGATTGTGACCTACTGTGGTCTTTGCAGTGTGACAGCAGCTTGGGCACAAGAGGTGTTTGTACTTTAATGTATGTTGAAGCAGTGTTACAAAACCCCAGGGTTTTAATATTATATTTCAAGAAAAAAAAAAAAAAGTGACCATCAGTGATATTTTGAAAGTAATATAAAAATATGCTGAGTTCTATATATGCACTTTATATATGTACTCTACTGTTCAGAGGTTTTAGTTCTGTACGTTTTTTGTGTGTGTGTGTGTGTGTGTGTGTGTGTGTGTGTGTGTGTGTGTGTGTGTGTGTGTGTGTGTGTGTTAAATAAGTCTCTTAAAGGCTCCATTCATTTGATTAAAAATAATGTAAAATTGTGGAAATATTATTACATTTTAAAATAATTGTATTCCATTTTAATATTTTCAAATATATATTTTTTTTTCCTTTGATGGTAAAGATGAATAGCATCATTAATCCAGTCTTCAGTATCACATGATCCTTCAGAAATCATTCTAATATGTTGATTTGCTTCTCAAGAAATATTTATTATTATCAATCTTGAAAAGAGTTGTGCAGCTTAATATTTTAACCATGTAGCCATGATGCATTTTTCAGGATTCTTTAAAAAATAGAAAGTTCAAAAGAACAGCATTTATTTGAAACAGAAATCTTTTGTAACATTATAAATGTTTTTACTGTCAATTTGATAAATGAATGCATTTTGAATGCATCCTGGCTAAATTAAAGTAATAATTTCTTATTGATCCCAAATTTTTTGAACAGTAATATATGTTGAAACAGTCAAATAGTATATGAGAATATTAGGGCAAAACATCTGGCACACCAATTATAAGATTTATACGATTTTTTTTCTAGTCGAGTGTTTCAAATTGTTTTTGTTTTTCCATAGTGTGCCACTTTGATTTATTATTTATTCCTCATCAGTCAGCCCATTTGAAAGGTATAATCAAGCTAATTACTGATTACAGACTTCGCCCTTTTTTTTATTGTCTCTCATGTCATGTGAGGACAATGGGAATGGTAGTTTCTGCCCACACTATGGGATATGCTGGATTTAAGAATACTTTATCTACTAACAACTATTACTTGAAACGCAGATGGCTTGAATTGAATGGACTCCTCCATAATAATTATCCTAAAACTTGACTGATTCACAAAAAGACAGAAACTACTACAGTATTATTATAGTAGAGTGATTGTATCAGATGGAAATTACTTTACTTTGAGAAATCCCACAGTACTGCTTGTTTACAATGGTATTACCATGGCAACCGAAACTCTTTGGTTACTAACATTCTTCAAAATATCTTATTTTATGTTCCACAGAAGAAAGAAAGTCATTCAAGTTTGGAAAGACATGAGAGTGAGTAAATGATTTTGGGCTGACTATCTTTTTAATGGTAAATTTTTAGCAGTTAATATTAACCAATCAGAATCCAGTATCCAAGAGTGCAGTATAATAATGATCTCTAGTGTTGTGTCCCTGTGTGGACTAATAATGATCCTGACTGGCAGGTGAGAGCTGTTGGCGTTTGCTTGGTCACCTCTTCAGATGGATTTCCGTGACTATAGTTTCTCTGTGTGTGTGTGTGTGTGTGTGTGTGTGTGTGTGTGTGAGGGTCCAGCACTCTCTTGGGCCATTATCTCTTCAAATTATATGAAGGCTGTCTCGTTAGTCGTTCTTTTGGTGCTGCTCAGGTGCCGTGATGACCGAGTGCATTGAGTCCAAAAGCAGGGGACAAATCTCTGTCGAAAGAGCTTTAAAGTGATGCTCTGTGAAAATAAATTCTGCAGAGTTTTGGCTACATTTCACAAAAAGGACTACTTAAATTCTATGTATTTTGTTTAAATTGTGAATTGTGTCTAACAGAATATATTTATCCCTGCAGTCCATCCGTGAGGTGACGGGTTACGTGTTGGTGGCTCTGAATCAGTTCGACTATCTTCCTCTGGAGAACCTGCGGATCATCCGAGGCACTAAACTGTATGAAGGGCGATACGCCCTGGCCATCTTTCTCAACTACAGACGGGATGGCTACTTCGGCCTCAGACAACTCGGCCTCAAGAACCTGACAGGTATCTCTGTCTGTCTGTGTGCGTATGTTTCTCGCCAAACAAATTCACATCACACTTGGTTTTGTGCAGTAGACGTCTGATAGAAATATGCAGGAAAGAGCCTGTGGGCTGACAGCAGATAGGATGGATCAGGTAGCAGCACTTTTTTACTAAAATATATTGATCGGCTAATTATATGTTGTCTTCATGTAGATGATAATGTGCATTGGGCATTTTAAAAGTAATTTTTTTTTTTTCTCAGTTCAGTAAAATAATTGTTATTACGTACTATTTTTAATATTTTAATATCTTATTTTAAGCACTTTTATTTTTAACAAAAACCCAAAACTAAGTTAAAATATTTCTTAATAATAACAATAATAATAATAATAATAATAAATTAGATGAGAGGCAGACACACACACACACTATATACTGTATATATATCATATATATCACAATATGACTCAGTCAGGTCCAAAAGTATTCAGACACTGACTGAGTTTATGTGCTTTTGCCTTTAAACACCACTACAATGGATTTGAAATATCAAGATGTGATTGAAGTGCAGATTGTAGCTTTTATTTTAAGAGGTTCCACAAAAATATGACATTTACCATTTAGGAGTTACAGCCATTTTAAGCAAAGTACCTCCATTTTCAGGGGCTCAATAGTATTGGGACAGTTGACTAAGAAGAGGTTAATTGACCAGGTGCTGTCCATTCCCTTGTTACTTCAAGACAAATTAAGCAGATAAAAGATCTGGAGTTGATATGAGATATCAAATTGGCATTTGGAAGATGTTTGATTGGGTCTACCAATATGAAATCCAAGTAGATCTCGATGAAGGTGAAGGAGGCCATCATTAAGCTGAAAAAACAACATAAATCTATAAGAGAGATAGCAAAAAAACTTAGGTGTGGCCAGATCAACGGTTGGCTACATTCTTCAGAAGAAAGAAAGCACTGGTGAGCTCAACAATATCAAAAGGCCTGGAAGAGCACGGAAGACAACTAAAGTGGACAACTGCAGGGAAGACCTGGCAAATCATCTCCAGGGAGGAAACTCAGAATTTGGTGATGTCCATGGGCTCCAGACTACAGGCAGTCATTGACTGCAAAAGATTTTCATCCAAGTATTAAAATCGAGCTATTTACAATTATGTCACTTTGTCCAAATACTACTGAGCCCCTGAATATGGAGGTATTTTGCTTAAAATGGCTGTAAATCCTAAGTGGTGAATGTCATATTTTTGTGGAACCTCTTAAAGGGATAGTTCAACCCAAAAATTTAAATTCTGTCATTAATTACTCACCCTCATTTCATTCCAAACCTGTAAGACCTTCCTTCATCTTCGGAACACAAATTAAGATATTTTTGATGAATTCCGATAGCGCTTTTTTACCTATGTCCTTACTACTTTTCTGGACCTTGATCGTGTTAGGATCCTTGCTGTCTATGGGAGGGTCAGAGAGCTCTCGGAGTTCATCAGAAATATCTTCATTTGTGTTCTGAAGATGAACAAAGGTCTTACAGGTTTGGAACGACATGAGGGTAAGTAACTAATGACAGAATTGTTGTGTGAACTATCCCTTTAACGTAAAGCTAAAAGTCTGCACTTCAATCACATCTTGATTGTTTTATTTCAAATCCATTGTAGTGGTGTATAAAAAGTTTTGAGTCTGAGGGATCATGTGATACTGAAGACTGGAGCAATGATGTTGAAAATTCAGCTTTACCAACACAGGAATTAACTGCATTTTAAAATATTAAAATAGAAAATAGTTATATTAATATGTAAAACAAAAAAATAATAATTCACAATATTGCTGTATTTTTGATTAAATAAATGCAGCTTTGGTGAGTAAGAGAGACTTCTTTTACAAATTGTTTGCAGTTGCTGCACTCTTCTCCTCACTGAATAATACTAATTTAACCACGAGTTGTAATTATCTCTGGAATTAAATCTACATTAATTTCCAAATAAGGTTGTTTGTCATATTTTAGAGTGAAACTTCAAGGTTTCTTGAGAGTCAGCAGAAACTTATTATGTAGAGGCGGCTACATAACCCTTTGACCCCTTCAGAAAGGACAGGTTTGATTTGATGGTTAAGCTCACTAATAGGTGCTGTGTGTGAGAATAATGCTGTAGGCAAAGTGATTTTTTTAAAACTCCCTCCCCCTGCGCACACACACACTCACACACATAGTACTTCTAAGTATGTTTTCCCATGCCCAAGGCCCTTTTGTTGACCCAAAGGGGTTAAGGATGAGAGAGAAATAGAGATAGACAGCCATGAGTATAACCACCAGAAACGACTGCTACCCAGCCATGATGAATTTTTTATGTAATCTATACATTTGAGGTTTACTTACTTCGTTAAATTTGGATTTATTATTGGGCTAAGAGTCCGTTTTTACGGACTCTCAGCCAACAATGGCATCTGTAATTCCCTGTGTACTGCTTATGATTACATGATTAGTTATAACCTTCTAATATGAATGTGCTTAGAATTATTCCATTATTCCAGGGTTCCAGGTAGAGATGAAAGCGTGCATCTTGCTTTCTAAGACAGAGCACCCTGATGCTTAATGGATCCTTTGATATAAAATGCAGTTGTTGTCATGTTCGTCTCTCCCATGTTCTTACTCTCCTTCTCTTACAAAACCTATAACGGTTTTGCATCTACATAAATCATTCAAGCAAACCATTGAATCTTAAGGTTGCAAATAATTTTATTGTTAATAAATGTAATTACTTAATTTTGAAAATTTATTTATTTATAATGTTGATATATTATTTAATCAATTGTAATATATTTTTTTTAAATTTCATGTCATTTTAAACCATTCTTCTGTGGAACACACACACAAAAAAGTATCTTTTTTTGTCTATCCAATGAAAGTCAGTGGGATCCAATGTTGTTTCGATGCCAACATTCTTCAAAATGCCATAATTTGTGTTCTGCAGAAGAAAGAAATGCATACTGTACATGTTTGGCACAACATGAGTTAATAATAATAGAAAATATTGCCATATATATATATATATATATATGTATACTGTATTTCTTCAGGGTGTTACAAGACCTGTATGCAAGTTTTATTTTTGGGAAAACTGTTCTGATAACACATGGTTGTTTACCCAATAAATAAATGTGCATGAAATATTTATTTTGAAGTGAAATTGTTGTATTATTACAGAAGAAAGAGGCGTCTGAGAAACATGTTGTGGTCATCTTTATGGCGTTTTCAAGGTTCGTGCTCACGGATCAGAAATATTTGATCGTGGAATAAAGTCAAGTATTAAGTATTCTAGAGGTTTGTGTAATCATTTCTGACATTTACGCTAGAAAACAATAATAAAGAGGATGTATTCTATTCCTCCATGCCAGTATTTGCAGACCATCTGATGAATAGAGAGCTCTGACCACACACTACTCTCCTGCCAGTAGGTCTCAGTATGTACCATGAAAAGCAATTAGGCCAGAACTGTTAATGCATACAGATTAGAGTCCATATCAGATCAACTGATCCAGCCTGAATAATGGCAATAAAATCCCCATTTTTCAGCAAATCAGCAGAACTTAGATAGCAATTGCCTTTCTCCTGTGTTATAATTAAAGAATATCACAAGCTGAATTTGAAATAGATGTAGCCTGAGCCTCAGTAGTATCTATGACTGATTATCGTGAAATGATAGAGAGAGTTGTGTAAAGTACAGTTTGCATGTTTACCAAAGCTAAAATTTAGCAGGGATACAAATAAAAGGCTTTTTTCCCTTTACTGACATTTAGAAAACACATATCCACGGGCTTTCATTTTGTCCTCTTCTATCTTGTTGTTGTCTATTTTAAATCATGCCAAGCAGCTGAGAGCGGTCTAAAGAGAACATGTAATTTATCTCTCCATCTGCTGGCTGTGTGTTCACCCAAATGCTTGGTAAACAGCAGCGGCATTCGTTAGATCAATCCTCGTCACATTAAATTTCTTCTCAAATGAAACAATTTATGAATAAGAACATATAGAAAATGAGAGAAGGCAGTGGCGCAAAAACGGGGTATGCAGTATATGCAGTGCATAGGGGCGCCACACATGGGGGGGGGGGGGGGGGGCAAGGCCAGGCGCATCTCAAACAAGCCTATAGGCAATGGCACAAAAACGGGGTATGCAGTATGCAGTGCATTTTGCCAAAATCATTCTGTGAAAATCTTCTTTAATAAAACGTTATAAATAATCAAAAGTTTAGTTATTAAAAATAATTAATGCAACATTTTTATTGAACGTTTTTTTAATTAGTTCAAAAATGTATTTATTAAAAACTTATTAAGACGCGGAACGGCCGTTTCTTTTTGCGACCACAACAAACGGGAGACTTTTCAGACGCGCACTTCAGCTTGCCCTCAGCGTGTGAGTCAAACAAGTGTGGAAAAAGTACATTTGCCAAATGAGCTTTAGTAGAACAACAGGGAACTGCGGTCTGATGAGATATTGTTATATGTCAGTAAAACAAACTGTATTTTTTGTTTTGTTCAGCTGTTTTACTGTGCTCACGGCACACACTCTTCAACTGTATGCGAAAATGAGGCGCACGCTCACTTCATAAATAAACCACACTAGAAACTACGAGCATACATCGTCAGTTAAGTCACAATTACCAAAATGGTGATTAAAACTGCAAAACTGTGCATGCATGTATGTGTATTACATTTAAGAACATCTCTCAAATGCATGCAGCCTACTGAAATATTCTGCAATTCGAGATAACAATATGGCGCATCGGCGCAAGATGATGGGCCATGTATTTTTTTTTTATTTCCAATTTAATGCACAAGTAAGCCAAATGTGAGCACAGTGGAGTTAAATGTACTAGAAAATATGCGCCTTTTTTCGTTAATTTGTAAAGTACGAAAATGAAAAGAAAATGAAACCATATTTAAATGCATGAAAAAACTTATTTTACATTCTTACATTATTTTCCTTTGAAAATACAGAGCTCAATTTAGGTATGACAAAAGTGCTACAATTAATTCATTTTGACAACTAATAGAATGTTAAACACTGACTGATAACTTTTTCAGAGTTCATTGATTATATAAAATTCAGTGAAGGTTTCAATACAAATGAACTTTGACAAAAAGGAGATTTTTAAATGTTATAATAGTGATTTTATAATGTCTAAACTCTAAACAAAAATCAAAACTTGTGAAAAGAGCAATATTACGGAGTGGAAATGGTAAATGATACTCATTTGATTTAAATGATCCAAAGCCATCAGGAGTTAAAAGGGATGTTATACAACACACTTTTCATTTTTCTTTTTTTCCCCCAAAGGTATATTGAAAATGGGGGCGGGGGATCGAACCTTTGTCACTTTTTCACCCCTGATGAGTCTGTATACTTCCATGCACAAGCTAGTTAATGGTCTTTTTGTCATTGACTTGCAGAAAGTTTTCTGCAGGAGTTAGTGTTTAGGGGCTAGAATACAGGGGGGGCGCCAACACTGATCTTGGATACCACTCAGCAATCATGGCATTCATTTTAATAGTATTTGTTTTTCTACCAGGTGAAATCTTGGCAGAAATCTTCCACTTAGCATGGTTAGCATGGCATGAATTATCTCTTTAAGTAAAAATGAAAAAATATATTTTACTATATAAAAATGAGGACAATGAGGACAATTTAATATATATATATATATATATATATACATATATATACAGTGTTGGGAAGGTTACTTTGGAAATGTAATAGGTTACAGATTACAAGTTACCCTATTTAAAATG
>NW_015555762.1:2091170-2110543 GCF_001515605.1 Sinocyclocheilus anshuiensis
AATTCATTTTGACAACTAATAGAATGTTAAACACTGACTGATAACTTTTTCAGAGTTCATTGATCATATGAAATTCAGTGAAGGTTGACTAGTTATCTGCATGTCTCATCCATGAGTGGGCCTATGCAATGATGGAGAACAAGCAATGGTGGAAACACATGTTTATGAATGGGCATTTGATTTACATTTGAGAGAAATTAAGATTGTAAACAAGGATACAAACTAGCCACTTTTCACTGAAAATTTCCATTGTAAATTCAAAATAGGCCATCTGTGTAATTCAAGTAGATTCAATGAGTTGAAAACTCTTGCAACTTCATACTTCAATACAAAACAATGCTGAACTTTGACAAAAAGGAGATTTTTAAATGTTATAATAGTGATTTTATAATGTCTAAACATAAATCCATTAGCAAAACAAGTGAAAAGAACTATATTACAGAGTGGAAATGGTAAAGGAGACAATAAATGTTCCTCTGCTGCCATTTAGTGGTCATTGTGGGAATCATGACATTCATTTTAATAGTATTTGATTTTCTACCAGGTGAAATCTTGGCAGAAATCTTCCACTTAGCATGGCAAATTTTCCATGAATTATCTCTTTAAGTAAAAATGAAAAAATATATTTTACTATATAAAAATGAGGACAATTTGAGGCAAATAATATATATATATATATATATATATACATATATATACAGTGTTGGGAAGGTTACTTTGGAAATGTAATAGGTTACAGATTACAAGTTACCCTATTTAAAATGGAAAGTTTTCTGCGCGAGTTAGTGTTAGAGGCTACTAAAATACATGGGGGGCACCGACACTGATCTTGCGTACCCCTCGGCAAATGTGCAGTTGCGCCCCTGAGAGAAGATAATATGATTGAATTGAATTTTCATTACAGCTCTGTCAACATACAAAAACATTAATATTAATAAATATTGAGAGAATTAATTAAATTAATTGCTAATAATTTATTAAATAAAATTATAAATAAAATAAAACTCTTTTTTAATGTTCCACCTCGAAAACTATTGTTTTTTATATACAGTGGGTACGGAAAGTATTCAGACCTCCTTAAATTTTTCACTCTTTGTTATATTGCAGCCATTTGTGAGAACAACTGTGCTTCGGTGTTCAAAACTAGACATTTTAGAAAGGCTCTGGTTCCTTCTTTATCAGGTCTGTGTGATCTTTATCGTCCAACAGGTGAATATTTATTTTCATGTATTTATTGTTGTGTGTTTGTAGCAGTCGACATTCATTTAAATGAAAGCCCCCATTTCCAGCATATGTAATAGTGGATGTGTTTGTTTACTGCCTCCGTGATTGTTAAGCCCTGTTTATTCTCCACGCTACTGTAAGCCATTACAGATTATTGATGGTTTACAAGTCTCATCTCTCAGTTTGAATCCTCATCTATATGCGTGTTCACATATGTCTGATTAAATGATTGGTCTTTATGTAAAATGCCCTCACACACTTCTAAACAGTGAGGCTCATGTTTTCAGGTTTCATATTTCCACCAGGTAACACTGGCAGCTCAAAACCCTCAGTTCAAGGTGGAGGCCATTATTTGCCCTAAAGTAATTTTAGTGTTTTGGTCTGGATTGTGTTGTATTTGCCTTACTAAATAAAGAAAATATTTTAGTTTAGTTTAGTTTAGTTTAGTTTAGTTTAGTTCAGTTTTTATTTTATTTTATTGTTGTGTTTTTTTTTATTTATGTGTTATTTAATGCATCTGAATTAACAGTTAAGTAAAACAAACAAAAAGAATTACACGAAATTTGTTTTGTTTTTTATTTATTTTTATGTTATTTAAATCTATTTAAGTTTCATTTAATTAAGCTTATTTTGTCCAATTAATTTTAACATATAATGAAGTTAAGCATATAATGCATGATCACTTTTGATGCACAGTGAAGTAATAAAAAAGTAATAAAGTTACTTGCACAAAATCAAGAAAAAAAAACATTATTATTATTATTATTATTTACCTGCAGTTTTATTTTATTTATATGTTATTTAAATTTATTATGATACATTTAATGAAGATTATTTTGTCATACATGATTCTTTTAAATAGAGAAGTCTGTTTTTAAAGTTAAAAAATTAAGACATAATGTAAATCTCACTTTTTGAAGGAATAATGATATAATAATTTAAAGAAAGGTTTAAACAGGCTGATTCAGATTCTATTTAGCTGTCCCTCTCCACTTGTACATTGCAAGTCAGTTAAAACCAACACTGATATTTAATTTACTTTTGCCTTTTTACTGATACTTTTTTACTGATATTTTATTTACTTTTTGCCTTTACTTTTACCTAAATGGCCATGTGGTCACTTAACCAAGGTGATGCTGACAAGTGCAGTCGTCACAGAGAATAGATTTTAATATTGTCTTAGTGGTGTCATTCCTGATAGCAGATCATTGGCACAAGCCCAGATTCTATAGACAGCAAACTGGCAGCTGGACTGTTCCTAAAGGCTTATATACGTACATATGAAGTCGAAACATATTACTTTCAAGGCCCTTCAGAGTTCAGACTGTGTCCGGGCACCCAGAACAGGTAGACATGAATTTTAAAACTCTGATCTGAATTTTACAATTTGCAAGTCAGCCAAGGCAAGGCTAGTAACATCTTGGCGGTTTGTCATCTAGCATCTTGACATGTACAAGAGGTTGGCAGGGGTTGCAGCAAATATTCAATATTTTAATATACTCTCAGTCTGTGAAGTTCCTGGCAGCTCCTGAATCAATAAGGAGGTGATGTGTGGTGTTAGAAATCTGGACAGTTATTTGGCACCGGGGAACATTTCACTACACTCGACAGATTGAGCTATTGTAAGTCGGATGCGATTTATGACAATGGCTGAATTGACCACAAAATATATACGTCTCCATTGTTTCAGAAAGTCAGATATTGGTTAGATCTTAAAGAGTAAATCTTAAAATGTAACGTGAAAAAGGCTGATATTTAGAGATTACTCAATTTTTGGCATTCATGTTAAAGATAAAATGTGATTATCAGGACGGGATAACAAAGTGTTCTGTTGATGGTCTTGTTTTTTATATTTCTCTGCGACCTCTTTAGTGCATTGCTATACAAACAAACATATATTTAGCTAGCTATTTAGCTTGATATATTTAATGGTGCTAAAAAATAAATAAATAAAATAAAACATATATTACAAAACATTTCATCATTTTAGTTATTACTAAAACAACTATAACTAAATAAAGTAAAACAAATTAAAAAATTAAATAAAAACTATACAAATCTATTTTGTAAAATAAATAAATAAATAAATGACAAACAATAAAAATTACTTACATTTTAGCTTAAATTAAACTGAAAACAGAAAGCATAAAATAAAATCTTCATCATAAAATTCAAAATATTAACAAAACCTATAATAGTATATAAATGATAGTAAAATAACACTGTTAATCACCACAAAAATCGAGCTTTAGCTTATTGTCATCATTTGAAGCCTCTGTTACATTTCATATTATGAAAATAAATATGAAGAAATAAAGAGACCAACAGAAAGCTAACTGACATCTTGATTTAACAGCATAAGGAATTTTAGCTTCATTATTATAACATATGTGAATTTGTAGTACCTTATATGTGGTACCTTTACTTGCAATTGTAATTATGTAATATATTTTATGCTTTAACATATCATACAACATTGTAATATCACAATAAAAACTGCTGACCACGTTATTCCGGGAATTTATAACTTATGTGTGAAAAGGCTAAAATGAAATGAAGAAAGCAGAGCTAATGCCGTCTCACGGGTCTGTTGCTCAGAAGGCTGAGGGGGGAACAGCTCCATTAATAATGAATCCAGTATCATCATTATGCAGCAAAATGTTTAAACTACAGAATCTCACAGCTTCAAACACAGCTTTACTTTTGAAAAACATTCCCCCATGAAACTCAGCTCGTGTCAGCAAATCTTGAAGCAGATAACCAGTGAATGTTTGAGGGAGGGGGTCATTTATTTACTTAAAAATGCTCAAGTAAATATTTACAAAATAATAATAAAATAAATATAAAAAGCATATCTTCAGTGTCTTTTTTTGCATACAGCGGCTTCATTGAAAAAGTGTATTAAAAAACTCCACAATGTGCCATGATGTGACATTTATGTATAATGTGGATGTTTCTAATGTAGCAGGCTAATTTGCATTTACATTTTTTTATGGTACAAAAAAAGAACTGCATGTGCAAAATCAGCAATTTAATAGGATGTACACAAAAAAAGGAGGAAATCAAGAATGTGCTCTATATAATGATTCTTTATTGCCTACACTGCAAAACAGGATGCTTGAAAAAAAAATAACACATTTAATGAGGTTTATGCTCAAAACAGGTAAAACTTGGATAAAACCATCTTAAATTTCTTTGTACTTTTGCCTTGTTTTCCAGTACAAATATCTAAACATTCTTAAATGTGACCCTGGAACACAAAACCAGTCTTAAGCTGCGCGGGTGTATTTGTAGCAATAGCCAAAAATACAGTGTATGGGTCAAAATGATAGATTTTTCTTTCATGCCAAAAATCATTAGGATATTAAGTAAAGATCATGTTCCATTAAGATATTTTGTAAATTTCCTACCGTAAATATATCAAAACTTAATTTTTGATTAGTAATATGCATTGCTAAGAACTTCATTTGGACAACTTTAAAGGGGTCATATGTTGTTGCTAAACAGAGCATATTTTGTGTATTTGGTGTAATGAAATGTGTTTATGCGGTTTAAGGTTAAAAAAACACATTATTTTCCACATACCATACATCTCCTCTATGCCCCGCCTTTCTGAAACGCGTCGATTTTTACAGAGCTCATCGGTCTGAAAAGCGAGGTGTGCTGTGATTGGCCAGCTATCCAGTGCGTTGTTATTGGCCAAATACCTCAAGCGTGTGACGGAAATGTTGCGCCCCTTACCATACTGTGATGCCGTCTCCCGGCGCGATGAGACAAAATGAGTAAAACCCATTATAAACAAGGCATTTGTTGCATCCAGTGGGGACATAATCGAACAGAAATCTTGAAATCGCATCGTATGACCCCTTTAAAGGCGATTTTCTCAATATTTAGATTTTTTTACAACATCAGATTCCAGATTTTCAAATAGTTGTATCTCGGCCAAATATTGTCCTATCCTAACAAACACAAACCATACATCAATGGAAAGTTTATTTATTTAGCTTTCAGATGATGTATAAATCTCAATTTCGAAAAATTGACACTTAAGACTGGTTTTGTGGTCCAGGGTCACAAATCAAGATGGACATGCAAAATAACATAAGATATTCAGTCTTGTTTTCTGAGAAATGCAATAAAATGTAGGGAATTTTTGCTTAAAACAAGAAAGAAATAAAAATCTGCCAATTCGGTAAGAAAAAATAATATATTTCTAATATATTTCTTTTTGTTTTAGGATAAAATCACTTAAAATCACAATCATAAAATTAGCATAAAATCACTTAATTTTAATACTGTTTTTTTTTTTTTTCAGAAAACAAGACCTAATATCTTAAGTCATTTTTCTTCTCAACTAAAAGTATCTTGATGTAAGAATGTAAATATTTGTAGTAGAAAGCAATACAAAAATACAATGCAAAAAAATAAAAATAAAGTTTTTTTTTTTTTATGTACATTACATTTGTATTTGCATCTGGCATATGCTTTTATGTAAAATTCCCTGGGAAATGAACCCATGACACTGGCATTGCTAGCCCTATGCTCAACTGTTTCTCTTTTCTTTTTCCTAATGGGAAGTTTGTGGCAACAAGTTTTAGCCATTTCATCAGGTTCCATGATGTCTTGCTACACCATTTTATGCTATACAATGAAAACAAGACAACAAAAGTTGCTATGTCAAGTTCACATTTGAACTGGTGCTCTTCCCCTCTGTGAGGTTTCCGCCGTATCATGGCTCCTGGCCTCCTGAGACCCTGCTGCTGGCTGGGATTTCTGGAACGCTCTGCTATCTCCTCCAGCCAAACTCTCCTCCCTGTGTGGCTGGATAATGAGACGCATCGTGAATGTGGATGGGCGGCCGAATAGCGGAGGGCCGTGGATCATGATCTGAAGCCTCAGTGGAGGATATTAAGGGCCGTTCTCTGACAGCGACAAAGTGAACAGAAGTCTGTGATTTTCAATATGACTTGTCATTGCAATGTGGGCACATAGTGCGCAAAGTTAAGAAAGTTGACTGTTTATTATTGGTGCATCATTTGTCTCCTGTAAGATGCGGTAGTCAAGTTTGGGCTGGAGAAGTTAATGGTTCTGTGAGCGATTCCACTGTTTTGTATGATTTGTCTTTGTCCACATAAAAAATGGTGCATGGAAGATGGTGTCAGAAATTGTCATCATTGTAAGTGATTTTGATTCATTCGTTCTTGTTCATGAAATGCTGTAGTTCAAATCCAAACGCTTTTCCTGCATGTTCATTTCTAAATGGATAAAACCTGATTAATTGTCAAAGTAGAATGGCAGAATCATATTTGGCTTCAGTGTTTTAAAAACATTTTTCGTGCTTATGTGACCATTAAAGGGAAAATTAAATTTTTGAATTTTGCAAACATTATGGGAATGCTACTTTTGAATGTTCTCTGTACATTCTGAAACAAGTAATAACATGTTTTTAAAAATATCAAATGACAACTAAAACCTTTCAGGAAAAAAAGTTTAAAAAAAATGTTGCATAAGCAATATAATTTGTTTTAATTTGTTTGTTTTCAAAATTTCTGAAATTTTCAAAATACTAAGTTTATATCATAAATCTATGACATCAGTGATCATAGATTTTGCTTTAACTCTGCATTATTTCTTTTCTTTTTCTTTTTTTTATTTAATTAGTCAAATATTAAATTCAATTTTTATTTTATTTTATTTATTTTGTTAATTAGAAAACTGGGTCTTTTAACATGATTAACTGATTAGGATTTTTTTTTTTATGACATAACATTAAAAAAAAGGAGTTCTGAAGTGTTTTGAATATTTTAAATGAATGCATATTCTCGATTGATTGCCTGGTTTCTTTTCTTCATATCTGCACTGGTGACCTAGCCTTCAGATTTTCCAGTCTCATTTGCATCTCACTGATTGTAATCTGCCATTTGGAGACAATTTGTCCGTGTAAAAATGAACACAGACAGAATGAAATGAGGATTATTTCTCAAATGTTAGTGGTTTTGACGCGGTTTTAATTTGGCTTTATTATTGAATTCTGCTTCTCATGCGCAAAATGATTGCATTTTGTGTCAGATCTAAACAGATAAATAATAAAATCAATATGAGGTGCACAATATATCACATAACAAGGCATCTTAATAGTCTGTCAGTGAGGGTTCCTCAATTTGCACTGAATTAATGAACAAAATTTTTGCTTGTCTTCTGTCTTATAAACATTAATTGGTTATGGCACAGCTGAACATTCATTTCAATATAGATGCAATTTATTCTTGTTCTTTTTTCCTTTCTGATTTTCTTTGTTTGCGTTAAAACACCCGGTAAAAATGTTATGTTATGTTATGTTATGTTATGTTATGTTATGTTATGATTTTAAATATATTAATTTTAATTAAGATTTTGAAGTAATGGTAAAATACATTTTAAATATATTAATTTTAATTAAGATTTAAAGTTGCATGACATTTCTAGGCATTTAAATGTAATTTATAGTGTAATAAAGTTGATTGATGTTAAAAATGAACATTATGACAATGTGTGACCAGTTTTACCAATATTTCAGTATTGCCGTGAAATATAATAATGTAATAATATAATATAATATAATATGATATGATATGATATAATATGATATAATAGAATAGAATAGAATAGAATTAATTTGCTTCAATCGTCAGTGCTATATAATGCTTGTCAATGACTTGCAATATTATAAAATATAGTTCATACTTGTGGCCTAGTTAAACAGCTTGCTGTTTGTATTAAGGTTTTTTTTAGGTTATATATTTATTTTCATATATTTTTCTGTGATTTACAGTTGATATAGAAATGGTGCACTGTGCTTAGCTTTGACCCAAAGTTTATTTGTGCCATTGAATTGATTGAGTTATGTTTACAGATGGAGGCAGACAGTTAATGTTAAGAGGGGTGCCATAATGTCGCTCAATTTCTCCGGCTGATAAGGGCCGCAGTACGTGCGATGAGTGCTTGCCCTACAGATAACTTCATAATATATTTTTTTAGACATTTTGATTAGCTCAACTTTTTTCCCCTTTTAAGTTTCCTTCAAAGGCACATTATCATTCTTATTCTCTCAGGTTTATGGCATTCTCATTTAAATATAGATTTATTACATTTATTGTTAAAGGGTTAGTTCACCCAAAAATGAAAATTAGCCCATAAATTACTCACCCTCAAGTTATCCTAGTTGTATATGACTTTCTTCTTTCAGACGAATCCAGTCGGAGTTATATTAAAAATGGTCTTTGATCTTTCAAACTGTTTAATGCCACTCAGCGGGTGTTGCATGCATCAGTCCAAAAGAAGTTAAATAAAAAGCGCCCGTCCATAAAAAAAAAATGTCTCACATGGCTCCGGTGGGTGAACAAAGGCCTCCTGTAGCGAATTGATGCATTTTTGTAAGAAAAATGTCCATATTCAAAACGTAATAATCACTTTAATGTAGCTTGCGCCAACAGTTGTACACGGAAGCAGCTCCGGGCGGATGATGTATGGAGGTAAGCTTTGCGCATGCACCGCTCAGAAGTGACGCACGCGGAAGCGCAGGGGAGAGATCAAAACAAAACAACAGTCACTTATTAGAAGTACAAAACGAGGATTTGTAAAGAAGAATGTCGGAGGATTTCGATATAAGCCAAGAGGAGACTTTTCCTTTGCTAAAGTAAGGAAACTTTGCTTCCTTTGCTCCTGTTAACAAACGTTGGTTTTCACAAGACTCACCGGCACATTCGCAATGCCGACCTCATACGTCATCCGCCTGGAGCTGCTTCCGTGTACAACTGCTGGCACAAGCTACATTAAAGTGATTATTACGTTTTGAATATGGACATTTTTCTTACAAAAATGCATCGATTCACTACAGGAGGCCTTTGTTCACCCCCCGGAGCTGTGTGAGACACTTTTTTTTATGGATGGGTGCTTTTTATTTAACTTCTTTTGGACTGATGCACTGCAACACCCACTGACTGCCATTAAACAGCTTGGAAGATCAAAGACCATTTTTAATATAACTCCGACTGGATTCGTCTGAAAGAAGAAAGTCATATACACCTAGGATGACTTGAGGGTGAGTAATTTATGGGCTAATTTTCATTTTTGGCTGAACTAACCCTTCAAAGGGATTCCTGCTTTTTCTCCACCTTCTTAGCGAAGGAATTGTGTGCAGATGAATTCATCAAAGAGATGTTAATGACGTGAAGTGTTTCTCTTGCAGGCTGGGTTTCCAGCTGTGAATGTCAAAAGTGACTCTTTAAAAATGTATTCATATGGTCTGTTGTTCCATTCACAAGTCTCAACCTTTCCCCCTGCACACTCCACTTCCATCATCATGGAAGTGCTGAAAGAAAATTTAAATATTTCACTTTCACTCAAAGAAAGTGAAATTGTCATTTTTAAATACCCTTGATCACGGCTGGGTTCATTTTGAATGCAGGGATGAGGGATCTGGGACCTGCTAATCTCACAATGCTGGTCAGTCAGGGTTTTCGAGATGTTGAAAAATACAGTGTCAGAAAAATGCAAAATAATTACCTTTACCATGTCACTGGATCAGCACATCAGTATCTTGTTTAGCCCTAAAACATGCATAATACATCTTTGATTTAATCTAATGCTCTGCCTGGCTATACAGTAAAACACACACTGTAAAATCTAATTAGTTGGGCTTACTTAAAAAAAGCATGCAAACCGATTGCCTTGAAAAAACGAAGTAAAGTGAAATAGGGATAGTATGTTGTACTGACAAATGCTTAGTTAGTATAGTTTACTTACACGAGAGTTCTAGTAACTAAAAAAGAACTGTAGGGGGAACTTGATCCTTTCATTTAGGTTTACTCATGACTTAGTATAGCTACTCACTGATTCCCAGAGTGCATTGCGGCATGAATAAATTATGCAGTTGCTTTGTTTTACAGTTGTTGATTTTATTTGCCAATTTTATTTGCTGTCTTGTGTCAGAAGTAGCACAACAAAAAGAGCAAATAAAATGGTTATTGTTACAATTAATACAAATAAATGAAATTTAATTGTTACAATTGTTGTGATTTGCATGCTGAATGTTTAAGTCTGTGTGTGACTTTAGCATATTACCACACACTATTTAAGGATTATATAAACCCAATTTTAAGCTTTTTAAGGTATTTATGAAAAATTAATTTTGCAAAAGTTCATTGACTAACACAAGCACAAAAAAAAAAAACACATTAATTTAATTATAAAATAGGTCAATTTTTAAAAGCAACCTATTTATTACTTTTCTTCCCTTGAAGCCAAATTACTCTGCCTTCACGATGCATTACTGCATTAACAGAAAAATAATTATAGTGACATAAACAAAGTTCCAAGTGCCCAACCAAAGGGAACGCTAATCACTATAATGGTGAATAAAAAAATAAAAACATTTTTTTTTTAGGAAAATCAACATCAATTGAATATGAAGGTAGCTTATGTGATGTTCTCTCAAATATTTCAGTTGTATTGAAAATTCAACATTCATGATGACTGGGAAACGAGTGAATGCAACTAGTGAAAGATAACTGCAGGCATTGAGGAAATGGGTGAAAAGTCTATTAAGACTCTTTTTATGTTCTTCTTCTTGTGTTGTTATGTTGCACATTAGCAAAATATTAGTGCACTGCTGCCTCTCACTGGTTTATTAATGTCATTGGTTCCTTTGTGGCTACTTCAGTTGTGTAGGTTCAGTATATGAAGCCTGTGCAGATATAAGATATTCTAGCAGAACTGTCCAGCTATGTAACTTATAAAGTTACATTAGTTGATTATGAAGCAACAGCCAGTGTCTGAATAATAATATTGCTTCATTAACTTCACATTTGTTTTCCTTCAAGAGAGAATGAAAGTATACTAACCCATTTTAAACAACCAGCCACGACCTCATTCATCAGACTGGCTGTTTGAGGCTATGAACCAGGCGTTTGTGATGTCTTACAGTATAAATAGAAATTTTTAAAGCAGGCTTACAGAACACAATGTTTGTTGGAGCACTAGGTTTCTAGGCTAGTATTATTTGTTACAGGTTAACAGGAGGGAGGGATTTGAAAGAGATGCAAGTCTATCAGCTCAAATACTGTACACTACCTCCACATAAAGCATATGTTCCCAATCTCTGCAGACACATTGATATGCTCATAATCTTGCTTGATCTTTTATAAGCTCCTTAACTTGGGAATTGGGGTGATTTCATTCTTAAATCCTGTTCTAAAAAGAGAGATTATTTTCATTAAATTTATTTTATAAATCGTTTAAACTGGTTTCATAGAGCAGTCAGGGTTATATCCTTAAGGTGACCTCAGAATGAACTCTATGTCTTTTATATGCGCATAAATTGTTTCTTTAACATGATTTATGCTGTGAAATAGGCTAAATGGCTCAAATGTTGTCACTTACACAGAAACGCTTATGATTTCTAATTCACCCTGTTTTTAAATTCTCACTGATGTAGAAATCCTGAATGGAGGCGTGTATGTGGATCAGAATAAGTTCCTGTGTCACGCTGACACCGTCCACTGGCAGGACATCATCAAGAATCAGTAATGTTGTGAAATATTATTACTTTTTAAAATAACTCTATTTGAATATATTTTAAAATGCAATTTATTCCTCTCATCAGAGCTGAATTTTCAGTATCATTACTCCAGTCTTCAGTGTCATATGCTGATTTGCTGCTCAAGAAACATTTCTTATTAATAATTAATGTTAATTATTATTAATTATTGTTCAAAACAGTTGTGCTGCTTAATATTTTTTTGTGTAAACCCCATGGTATTTTTTTTCAGGATTTTTTGATAAATAGAAACTGCAAAAGTACAGTATTTTTTGAGATCTTATGTAACACTTACAATCAGTTTATTGCTTCCTTGCTGAATAAATGCATTGATTAAAGACACGTGCACACAAGCCTTTAAACTGTGGCATATACTGTAAATACATTATAAAATGTTTACAAATAATATATATTTTTTCCCACTAGCAATAAAATTGTAGTACTCAGGTCCATTTTAATACATTTTATCATCAATTCTGTCTGGGCTTAGCAATTAAAAACACACACACACACACACACACACACACACACAAATGGGCACTAGATGATGTTTACTGAAGATGAATGGTTTAATTCAAGTTCAAGTTCAAGTTCAAGTCTGCTTTATTGTCAATTCTTCCACATGTACAGCACATACACACAGAGAATTGAAATTGCGTTACTCTCAGACCCTTGGTGCATACAGATAACACTAACAGTAGAAATAAGTTCCTGTGTCACGCTGACACCGTCCACTGGCAGGACATCATCAAGAACCCACGTTCTGAACTTCTGGTCGTGCCCTCAAACAACAGTGGCAACACATGTGAGTGTTTCGATGAGTTTAATGACTCAAACCAGGCTATAATAATTGATGATTTTCATAATTAGACTGAAATTGTTTTGTGTCCTTTCAAAACTTGCATGTGCAGGCTATAATTTGAAACTTTAACAAACAAGAAGATATGTAAAAGGTTTTAAAATATTTACAGCAATACTGAAATACTGATAAAACTGATAATGTTAATATTAGTTGAACTTGAATTTCTTTGTGTACACTACTGTTCAGAAACTTCGGGTTGGTAAGGTGTTTTTGAAAGAAATCTTTTATTATCAAAAGTACAGTCAAAACAGTAATATTATAATATTGTATTATTACAATATAAAATATTTGTATATATTTTTTAAAATGTAATTTATTCCTGTAATGGTAAAGCTGAATATTTAGCATCATTACTCCAGTCTTCAGTGTCACATGATCTTTCAGAAATCATTCTAATATGCTGATTTGCAGCTCAAGAAACATTTCTTATTACTCTCAACTCTCAAAAAACAGTAGTGCTGCCATCATACATTTTTGATGATTCTTTGATGAATAGAAAATTAAACAAAAAACCTGCATAAAAAAACATTGATTTGAAACATATTTGAAATGTTTTCTAACAGTATAAATATACATATACTTATATATAAAATAACTAAAAACGTATATATACATATACTTATATAGTATAAACACAGGCAAATTGCCAAATTCATTGTTTCATTGTGTTCAGTGTTCACGCTAACAAAGTTTTCCAAAAAAAGATGCCATAGGTTTTGGGGTCTTTTTGAAACCCCTAGAAAATTGCAGGATTTCTTCAGTGTAATCAGCCTTAACTGAAATGATACTGTTGAGTCCCTCTCAGTCACACTCTCTCGATAATTACAAAATAGTCAATTAAATCCAAGTGGTGAAAATGAGTGTGGGAACTAAGTGGGAACGTTGTATGAGACAAATCCCAGAGTATATTGAAGTGTGCTGTTGTTTAGGATTAACGTTAAGATGTATTCCACAGGCAGAAGGTGTCATCGCTCATGTAACGGCCGCTGTTGGGGCCCTCAGGAGGATCAGTGCCAAAGCTGTGAGTATTTAACACAGACTTTATCATTTAACTTGCACAACTACACATCCATGCACGCAAAATGCAATACATTAAAGCTTTCAGTGTGATGTGACCTTTGACCATTTTGCAGTATTATAATATTATTGATTTTGTCGTAGCATGTCAACTTATGCTATCATAAATTACTGTCATTATAATGCATTCAAATGGAATCAAGTCTATACAACTCGTACATTAATGTATATATAGATCAGTTAGAATATGCCCTATTTTTGTTGCTAGACATAATGACATTATTACCAGAAGTTCTTTCTTGTTAAGCTTGAAACCAAAGTTTAAAAGAAAGTTTATAATTAAGTTATATTAAAATGCCCATATTATACTCATTTAAAAGTTCATAATTTGTAGGGTGTACTAGAGTACATTTACTGTATATGATTTAAAGTTTAAAAAGCACATTATTTTTCTCACACTGTACATTACTTCAGCATAGTGGTAATAATTGTTGTAAAAGTTGTAATCTGGCTCACAGGAAGACAGTAGTCATATCTCTGTAGCAGTTTTTCTCGTGATTAAGAGATAATACAAGACTTCTTCATCTTATAAATGGTTGTCAAAAGCAAAAATGCTTCGAAAGTGTGAGCAAAACAGACACCATTTACTACTGACGGTTTCTTTCAGAAGGATGCTTCGTCATCTGAACAATCAGTTTGTTGTTAATTATGTTAAAAGTTAACTTTTTGCCTGATGTTGCGGACAGAAATATTATGTACATCAAAGTTTCAGAAATAAAAACAGAGTTTCAGTAATTGAAATTAAATGTGTTCTGTCTGTAAAGTAAACACATTCTGAAGCACCTCGAGTGAAAGCTCTTGGGAACTCGGTGATCTTCTCTGGTGCTCGTGGCACAACCTGTGGTGATGCACTCATGAGTGGGTGGCAGATACAAAGAGAGGGACAGCAGGGGATGGCAGGTTCAGTTTTGAATACATAATTAGGTATAATTAAAGACAACCCAGCTCTGTAGAGTTTCACCACTGATGGGGGGAGGGGGGTTACACAGTTTGTCTGGCAAATAATAGATTTAAGGTTTTTGCTTTGTCCTGGTGACTTTTGACATATTTACAGAAAAGTAAACTCATAAAAATGTAGAGAGAGCTTCACTTTTGTCTTCGCGGTTACAGTGACAAAGACGGTGTGTGCAGAGCAGTGTGATGGACGCTGTTTTGGTCCGTACGTCAGTAACTGCTGCCACCGTGAATGTGCAGGAGGCTGTTTCGGACCCAAAGACACAGACTGCTTCGTATGTCAACATTTTCCTGTATTTATACCTCATTCTGCATGATTTTAAAGTGTACTAGAGGTATTGACAAATGCCTGCTCATATCATTTTTAAAGTAGTTTCATGTGCTTTAAAGGGATAGTTCACCCAAAAATGGACATTACCCCATGATTTACTCACTCTCAAGCCATCCTATAGTGTATATGTGTATTTTTTTATTTGTATTTTTCTTTCAGACGAATACAATCGGAGTTAAATAAAAAAAGCTTCCAAGCTTTATAATGGCAGTGAATGGGTGTTGATATTCAATAGTCCAATAAAGTGCATCCATCCATAATAAAAAGTGCCACACAAGAGAGTGGAGTTCCAGTAGATGACATAGGATGTAGGTGTCACATAAGCTCCAGTGAGAATACGCTAGTCTCGCGAGAACCAAGTTTTGTTTACAGCAAAGGAAAACCAGTCTCCTCTTGGCTTATATCGAAATCCTCTGACATTTTTCTTTACAAATTCTCATTTTGTACTTCTAATTCATGACTGGTATTTTGTTTTGCTCTCTCCTCTACACTTCAGTTTTCGTCACTTCTCACCGGAGCTTAAGCTACACCTCCGTCCTACGTCAACCGCTGTAACGCCACTCTTTCGTGAATGCGTGTATGACAGTTAGTGGAAGCTAGAGATTATGGTTTATAACCTTTTAAATATGGATAATTTTCTTACAAAAATGCATCGATTCCCTTCTGGAGGCTTTTATTAACCCCACGGAGCCATGTGGAGCACTTTTTATGATGGATGGATGGATGCACTTTATTGGATATATATATATATAACTCGGATTGTATTCATCTGAAAGAAGAAAGTTATATACACCTAGGATGGCTTGAAGGTGAGCAAATTATGGGGTAATTTTCATTTTTGGGTGAACTACCTCTTTAATGTGTGTTGAAAACACTTAAAGCTCTGCAGAGGCGTTTCTCCATTATAGTCATGTTTTGTTGATCGACCACATAATTACATGACTGTTTTTTGTTCTCAGGCTTGTACCAACTTTAATGACAGCGGGGCCTGTGTGACACAATGTCCTCAGACATTCGTCTACAATCCAACAACCTTCCAACTCGAGCACAATCCCAATGCCAAATACACCTATGGAGCTTTCTGTGTCAAGAAATGCCCACGTAAGTTATACTGATCAATTGATCAAATTTAAAGTTAAATAATTAATAAATGTAAAAATAAATAAATAAGAGAACAGCATCATACTGTTTTTTTTTTTTCATTTAAAGATATACTAGTTTTATATTTTTAAACTTTTTAGAATTTTCTTTTTTGTCTTCACTGTCCCTTTAAAACATATTTTTGAACTAAGAAGCATCTTTCACAAGTAAACCCTGTCATTCTTTAACATAGATAACTTTGTGGTGGATCACAGCTCTTGTGTCAAAGCCTGTCCGAGCAACAAGATGGAGGTGGAGGAAAATCACATCAAGATGTGTATCCCATGCACTGACATCTGTCCGAAAAGTAAAAAACAAAGAATTTAAGAATTGCTAAAAAAAACAACATATAACCTCCACACTTTTTAGGAGCATTACAATACAGTATGCTCATGTTTGTTTGTGGTGTTCAGTGTGTGATGGTATAGGTACCGGCAGTCTTCAAATGGCTCAAACTGTAGATTCCAGCAACATTGAGATGTTTGTCAATTGCACCAAGATCAACGGTAACCTCATCTTCCTCATCACAGGCATTAAAGGGTGAGGAACATTTACGTCAGATATTCTGACACCTGCATTTCTCTTTGAACAGCTATATGCCCTCAAAAGCTGCTATAAGTGAATGTCAACTTATCTAGGCATGCCAACAAGCACTGTAACGAGGTGGTTTTGATGTACTGTATATAAAGCTGACGTGTTACTCTGCGTGATGACAGAAGAAAAATCTGTAGTCATGCGATCTACAAACTTGATGCAAAGTCAGTTTAAATCCTAATGAGTGTGACACAGTGTCCTCAGCCATTCGTCTACAATCCAACAACCTTCCAGCTCGAGCACAATCCCAATGCCAAATACACCTATGGAGCTTTCTGTGTCAAGAAATGCCCACGTAAGTTATACTGATCAATTGATCAAATTTAAAGTTAAATAATTAATAAATGTAAAAATAAATAAATAAGAGAACAGCATCATACTGTTTTTTTTTTTTCATTTAAAGATATACTAGTTTTATATTTTTAAACTTTTTAGAATTTTCTTTTTTGTCTTCACTGTCCCTTTAAAACATATTTTTGAACTAAGAAGCATCTTTCACAAGTAAACCCTGTCATTCTTTAACATAGATAACTTTGTGGTGGATCACAGCTCTTGTGTCAAAGCCTGTCCGAGCAACAAGATGGAGGTGGAGGAAAATCACATCAAGATGTGTATCCCATGCACTGACATCTGTCCGAAAAGTAAAAAACAAAGAATTTAAGAATTGCTAAAAAAAACAACATATAACCTCCACACTTTTTAGGAGCATTACAATACAGTATGCTCATGTTTGTTTGTGGTGTTCAGTGTGTGATGGTATAGGTACCGGCAGTCTTCAAATGGCTCAAACTGTAGATTCCAGCAACATTGAGATGTTTGTCAATTGCACCAAGATCAACGGTAACCTCATCTTCCTCATCACAGGCATTAAAGGGTGAGGAACATTTACGTCAGATATTCTGACACCTGCATTTCTCTTTGAACAGCTATATGCCCTCAAAAGCTGCTATAAGTGAATGTCAACTTATCTAGGCATGCCAACAAGCACTGTAACGAGGTGGTTTTGATGTACTGTATATAAAGCTGACGTGTTACTCTGCGTGATGACAGAAGAAAAATCTGTAGTCATGCGATCTACAAACTTGATGCAAAGTCAGTTTAAATCCTAATGAGATTGACCTTGTTGTTCCCAGGACATTATTACACTATCAAAACCTGTGCTCATAAAAATACATGCTTTTTTTTTTTATTCCTTACACTCATAAACAGTTTTGCTGTGTTTAACAGAGACATGTATCATGGTATCGGTGCTCTGGATCCTGAGCGACTGAATGTGTTCTGGACCGTCAGAGAGATCACAGGTAGAGAAAGCATTCGCATTAGTTTTAAAATTATTTGGTAAAGCTATATCCAAATAACAAAAAACACACATGATGTCGAGCAAGTTCATTTCTCACTGCATTCTTGGATCCTTATGTTACAGTATTTATTTGTTGAGTGTAATAGGTTAGAAAAACTGAACAGTAAGTCATGTTAAAAGGCTTTTGTTTAATTAAAATCTGGTGTGTGGCACAGTCAGATATTATATTGCAGTTAATGGAGTGAAACGTAATGAAACTCTGCACAATAAGAAAGACCTATGACTGTTGTCGTGAACGCAGTTCCCATCGCCACCATATAAACGCACCTCTGATTCTTGATGCACCAAAATATTGATCATAAGAACATGTGCAACTGTGGAAAACGCACCCAATGGTACTGAAAAATTGTGGTGCGATATTACATATCTATATTTCGTCATTACTTTTCCAAGACTACATTTGATGTATTTTTGCTTTGCTTTTTTTACTGCCACATCTAGACCACTGTTGAATAATAGGTTTGTTGCTTGTTTGTTAACTGCATCCAAAGGTTACTTAAACATCCAGTCTTGGCCAGAGAACATGACTGACCTTGGTGTCTTTTCCAACCTTGTCACCATAGGAGGTAGAACACTTTATAGGTAAGATTATTTTCTGTCAGTGCAACTGTTTTTGACTCACAAAAATGCTCACTGCAAAATCACAGTGGATCAAAGTAAACCTTTCTGCTACATCACTACCAAATAAACAATCCAACCATATGAAAGAACGATAGGTTTGCAAATTTTTAGTGACTTTCTAATCATCCTCATTTCTGTGCATCTTTGTTTTCTCAGTGGTATTTCTCTGCTGATCCTGAAGCAGCGCTGGATCTCTTCGCTCAAGTTCCAGTCTCTGAAAGAGATCAGCGCCGGTAACGTCTACATGACCAACAACAGCCACCTCTGCTTCTACAACACAGTGAACTGGACCAGTCTGTTCCGCACCAGCACCCAGAGAGCTCTGATCAAGAACAACAGGGACCCCAGAGAGTGTAGTGAGTGCTCTAGCCAGTACTATCAAACAAAAAAGATGAATTTAGTGCTCTATTTAAACAGGTGCATCTCCTTTGTATGAACTTATACTTTGTGACTATTTAAAATGGTCAAATTTATCACTATTTTAAGGCAGAACACTACAGGGGATATAGGGTTAAAATCTTAACTAGCAAATACTTCCCTTTCATGGGAACTTCGAACTGCGTCCTCTAGGGGTCGCTATGGGGGATTCCAAATCTGATAGTTTACACTTTAAATCAAGGGTCGTCCAGTGAGC
>NW_015555763.1:0-325 GCF_001515605.1 Sinocyclocheilus anshuiensis
ACAACCGACCTGACTGCTGTAGCACCCTCACTTGAGGGGGCGAGCAATCCCGTGCCGTACTGTTGCTGGACGGCAGCTGGGAATTTCGCTCGTCGGAGCTCACTGAGCCCTGAAGCACCGAGATGGCAGGGGTATCAATGAACCTCCTTGAGGGCACTGAAGGAACAACCGACCTGACTGCTGTAGCACCCTCACTTGAGGGGGCGAGCTCTCCCGTGCCGTACCGTTGCCGGGCGGCAGCTGGGAATTTCGCTCGTCGGAGCTCACTGAGCCCGGAAGCACCGAGGGTGGCAGCGGTATCAATGAACCTCCATGAGGGCACTGA
>NW_015555763.1:2111-5506 GCF_001515605.1 Sinocyclocheilus anshuiensis
TTATTGAGATGCACCTGTATATAGTTTTATAAGTGTGGTGGGTAGATATACGTTATTTATATACTGTACATACCTTATATTGCCTAAAATAAGAATGTACTTATTTTTTTAAAACCCTCATTAAAAATGTATTTGAAATGTGAATGTCTGAATTATTATGCTATTTTTATTCAATCACATATTTACCATGACAAATGTATGGTTGACTTTATCATGGGGATAGAGCACCTTAATCCAGCCCTTAAGAAGTTATTCTGTAAAGAACACAGAGATCTTGTCTCATGTTGATCAGACAGTCTCAGTCCTACAGAGGGTGGTGGGGGAGAACCTGGATCAGAAGTTGTAGGTTCAGCAGAGCAGATCTCTAATTATATATATATATATATATATTTACACACATACATATACAGTAACATTATTCCAAATTCTACGTTTATTAAATCATTTTGTTTGAACAATTACAAAAAAAAAAATAAAGCAAGGATATATTTGGCAGTTGGTGGATAATGGGAATTGATGGCAAACATGTTTATCCCAAAATATTTTTCTCTGCCAAAAAACATCATATCAGCTATAAGTAAAACAAACAGGGCTATTTGGATTTAATCTGCTTAGTACATAACCTGAATAACTTCAGTCATGTTAGTATTATTGCGGCATTAATCACGTTGTTGTGTATTAATGAGTTTTCAGGAAATGCTAATTACGGTCATAGATTCTGCAGCACCCCATTAAATATACAAATTACAGAATTAAAGAGCCAGAGCTTTTCATTATTAATCTTTAAATGGGGAAAAACTAATGATGTCTGTACAAAGTTTCCATCTACTTTCCACTGACTGAAGCCGTTTGACAATCAATCAAATTAATTAAGTGTGGAGGCTAAAGGGACATCTGTGGGATTTGAGATCCCAGTGGAGCAGCGTGGTGCTGTACGCACTGACAGGCCTGTCCAGAAAAGCTGTGGTCAGAGGTCTCTCAGGCGCAGGGCCGGTCTGAGCGAGCTGATGAGGAATGAGATTCACCTCTGTGGGTCTCAAGACTAACGCTAAGACATGGGATAGATGTGAAGCACTTTTACACAAGGACTGCATCAGCACTTTAGGACACAGTGCTCAGGGTAATGCACCCACCAAATATGGAGAGAGACTAAAATAAATATGTATATACATGTGTGTGTACATATATATATATATATACATAATAAATATTCACAGTACACACACATATTATGTAAACAAAAACTTTTATTTTGAATGCGATTAATCGTGATTAATCGTGATAGCACTAGTATTTTTATAACACTACATGTAGCCTGTTTTCACCGAGTTCTTTTATGCAAGAATTGCATGTACATAACCTGAATAACTTCAGTCATGTTAGTATTATTGCGGCATTAATCACGTTGTTGTGTATTAATGAGTTTTCAGGAAATGCTAATTACGGTCATAGATTCTGCAGCACCCCATTAAATATACAAATTACAGAATTAAAGAGCCAGAGCTTTTCATGATTAATCTTTAAATGGGGAAAAACTAATGATGTCTGTACAAAGTTTCCATCTACTTTCCACTGACTGAAGCCGTTTGACAATCAATCAAATTAATTAAGGAAAATAATCTGTATCATTTAACATTTTGTGCTACAATAGCATGTAGTCTTTGAAAATTGCTTCATTCTCATGTATTACTGCCTCCCATTTTGGGAAACTGTACATTTATTCACTGCCAATGGAGATATGAAAATAGACTGACTTGAAAAGAAATAAATAAAAGTGAAATATATGAATACTACAGACAATGGGCAAACGAGACAAGCCTGAAATACAATATATTACAAATAAATAAAAAATAAAATGAGACATTAGATCAAATGTTCTGATAGGATTTTCACTGTTACTTTAACGCACACACATTTTACATAAACAGAAAAAAAGAACACGACTGCTGCTATATTTCAATGACGATCAAAACTCAAGTCAATTCACCTCAACTATATAGCATTTTTAATCTCAGTTTTACTTTGATTTGTTGGGACTTGCATCCTTTAACAAAGTAATTTCAAGCACAAGATTAGATGACCATTGATTTTGCTTAATTTATTGCTTTGGCTACATTTCAATAATATACAAAGTATTTGTCCCTGAGCATGCTATTTGTTCATCGCTTTCTGCTGTTGTCATTATGCCTCATTTCAGCCATTGAGCTTTTCAGTCCGATTTATCCAGTTCTCGAAGTTCAATAAAAAAAGCAGCTTATTTTCAGCAGGGAAATCTTTGTGTTTTGGGGTAGTGCATCACAGAAATCAACAACACAAACATTTCAGCTGTTTAGTACCTGCATTAAAAATAAAATCAGATGAACTAAAGGTGTGGAAAGTGTAAAAAGCAAAGTCGGCTGAAAGGGGTGTTGTCGTTCTGGTTTGTTCTTTGAGTTCCCTCATTAGTTGGTAGCCATTTATAATCACAGCAGGCCCAAGGACGAGCTCACCACTTTGACTGAAGCCATTGATCAATTAGGGAGTGAGCTGAACTCAACTCAGGGCTTGATTTATAAAGATTTATCCGTTTGTCATTATTTAAGGAAAAAAACTGGAAATTGCAGTGCTAAATGTTAATAGAGTTAGAGGGGGAAATGGCCATTCATTTCCTGAAATTGCAAGGTCACAAAGGGTCACCCATTTATATGCACGCTTCTTAAGGAGGCAATTTAATGTCCCCGACTTCTTAGGGAGGATCTACTAATTGCCTCGTTTTAATATAAATAAAGTCAGATTTCCCAGATATCTTAGAACATGTGTCCAACAAAAAAGGGCTCGCGACATGACATGGTTTCATGTTCGTTTGTGGATTAGGCAGCACAGGGAGGCTGGGGAATGGAGAAGAGAAAATGGCATAAACATGGCATAAAGCACTTCTCCACTGCACATTCTCACCTGTGAATCACTTTTCATGCTAAAAATGTACCACATCAAACAAAAAAACAACTCATATACCTTATCCTCATGTCACTCAGAAGAGGTCATCTGATGTTTGCCTCCTCTGTCACAGAGACAAGAGTCAGCCACACCTACCTAAAACGGCTCGTTCCAACACGCCCCCACATACCTACGTCACTATCTGGGAAGATTTGCATAATGCCGCCCAAATGTTCACGCAAAGAAAGAAGGCGTAACTTTTATACTCGCTGTAGTATTGTTGCCGCCGCCACCATGTCGTGAAGGCGCTGTGTGCTTCGTTGTGAAAGCGAAACTACTTTGTTTGGCCTTCCAAAAAAGGACGATATCGCTTTGTCATGCCTGGAGCTGATCCGTGCTGGTCGCTGAGGAAATACTTCAACTTCGCACCGTCGATCGCCGGATCGGCTTTCACCGTGGACAAAGTGGAGTCCAGCCCG
>NW_015555763.1:5677-14871 GCF_001515605.1 Sinocyclocheilus anshuiensis
GATGAGCTTTGTAAAAATCGACGCGTTTCAGAAAGGCGGGGCATAGAGGAGAAACAATAATGTACAGTATGTGGAAAATAATGTGTTTTTTGAACCGTAAACCACAAACACATTTCATTACACCAAATACACAAAATAATGTTCTTTTTAGCAGCATCATATGACCCCTTTAAGACTGGTTTTGTGGTCCAGGGTCACATATGATTCCACATTACAATGGACACACATACATGTGATTGTACTCTATTTGTCGCTGGAAGTCTTATGTTGCATTATTAGTGTAGCAATCAACATTTACTGAATGATTTTCAGCTGATCATATTCAATAATAATTTTTAAGTTCAACAACAATTAATGTATTATTTGACAATAATTTCTAAATCACATCAACTAAAATTTTCACATTTAACTTTGTTTGGTTAACTTTGTTTACACCCACTTTTCACAATCCAATCAATCCCCAATAGATAAAATTGTCCCATATGACTTTTTTTTTTCTGAGTGAATATCTGAATTCTCCTGAAAATACAACATATTATGTAAATAAAATAGGTACTGATCTGCATTTCACAATCAATCATGCATTTTGATGCACATAGAGCATCGATGAGACCCCGTACCTGTGAAGTCAGTGTTGACAGGCAAAGTGGAGCTGGGAAATCTGAAGTAGCCACTCCCTGTGAAGCGTCTCCCCCTTATAACCTGACCCTGGGTGTCAGACAAAGACACATCCGTCCGCTCCACATGGTACAGAGGTTGAGGCCCATTGAGCTCGGCCGGGGCATCCCAGGAAACCTTCATCACAGTCATATTCAGCGGTCTTAACGTAGGGGCGCTTAGACCTGCCGGGGCTATCATAACAGAAAAAAAAAGGAAAGGATGGAGAGATATGAATATTTAAAAAAAAAAAGAGATGTGCATTTATAGTCATCGCTCAGTTTCATGCATGCTGCTGTAATGATCTAATGGGGCTCTCATGTAGGCTGAGAGGAGGTAAATTACCTCGGCCTGACACATCCTCTGTGCATTTAGCCCACTCTGCCTGTCAGGCCGTCCACACCAGCAGTGCTAATAAAAACCCTCCATTGGGAATGGACGTGTTGTCTTCCAAGGCCCATCACGGCACACAAGTCATAAATTACACTCAATCAATAGCACTTGAGTCTATATAATTGAAACTCTGATATAATTTCAAATCCCTCCCGCTGATTTAATAGGATTTGTGTGAAGTCTCGCTGGACATTTATCATTTTTTGCCTTAAAACATAAGGCGGTAAAAATGAAGTGTGACTGACGTGGCTTCATGTGCCCTTACGTACTACGAAGTAAGTGATTATTCATGAAGAGTCAGCAGGTGGTGGAAACTCATTAAGGGACAGTTCACCCAAAAATTCTGTCATCATTTACAGAAGCAGCGATTTGTGAATGAATTGTTCCTTTAGTAGCATCTTTTTAATGAATCAATTGTTCCAGTTCAGGAAACTGGTCGTAATATTTAAAAAAGTCCAGATAAAAATTTAAAAAATGAAAGATAGCCACAAAGGTTTGGAATGACATGAGGGCGAGTAAATGATAACAGAATTTTCATTATTGAGTTTTTAATATTTTTCCAGTAAAACTCTGAACAAAACCATTTTTTTCTTAGTGTATTATAGGCAAAATTAAAACAACAGTAGCGCAGCATGGTTAAGCAATTCATCTTTTTCAAACCAGCGCATTTAATGTTTTGACATGGCTCACGGGCTCAGCAAAAAGGTTAATATTGTCTTCATCATATTAATGACTAAGTCAAAGAAAGACATGTCTAGCACCAATTACAGCCTGGCCTGAGTGTTTTCTGTATTTATACAACCTGACGTTTTCCATGGAACTATAATACTTATTTCTGTAACAGGAAAAGTATTGATTTATGCATAATTGTCTAACCCTCTCAGCTGGAGGGGAATATATGCACACAATATTTCGAGTCAATGCAATGTGTACAGGCGGGATACACTTGTTCTGCTTGCCTTTATGGATGTAATACACATAAAACATTACCATCAACTCTTGATTAGCTGTTCACATTTCAACAAGATCAATAATGGCAGTGTGCTTCCTTTTTAAAATGCTACAGGCTTATGTCCTCATCAGAGAGGGCATGTGCGCTCAAAAGAGAATTATGGTTCCTTTTACATAGAAAGAAGGAGAAGCTTTTTGGAGGAATTCTGAATATTTGTTGAACATTTTTGAGCAGTATAATGTAAAATAATAAACACACACACACACACACACACACACACACACACACACACACACAGTATATTCAAAAAGAAAATGTATTTTAAATTGTAATAATATTTCACAATATTAATGTTTTTACTGTATTACTGATCAAATAAATGCAGACTTTGGAAGAATAAGAGGTTTTTAAAAACAAACAAACAAACAAAAAAACACCATATGCGCATATATGCATACACACACACACTGTATATTCAAAAAGAAAAGTTATTTTATATTGTAATAATATTTCATAATATTAATGTTTATAACCATTGGAAAAAAAACTTACAAAGCCCACACTTTTGAATGGTAGTGTACATGAGAAAATAAGAAAATTCTCTTAAAATTAATCTTGCATCTGACAGAGCTATAAATTGTGGATTTTATGCATTTGAACCAATCACGGCAGCTTGCCAACCAACAATTAAATGGATTGTGTACAATGATTTTGAATAGTTACTCTCTTGCTATGCATGCAGAAATGTCTTTGATCTGCGTCACATTCTGCCTGGATGTTTAATGTAATTTTCATTGATTATATGGAACCAAAACCTTGACCGCAACCAGGAGCAAAATTTCAAATATTGTGTTTGCTGAGATCTTTCCGGTCTGTTCAATGAAAAGTAAGGATAAGGATAAATCAAAAACAATTAAATATTGCCTTAAAGAATGTGAATTAAAAGACAAATCTGACTCAAAGTTCAAATTATTGGAAACAAACTGTTTATTTCCATTACTGTGTTCTATAGCTATGAGAAACATTAATCTACAGTTTAACCATTCTGCTATGAAGATATTGACTCAGTGTCTATGTTTTTAAAAAAATTTTCTGACATGTTGGTGTTATATCTTTCATTTGGATGTTATAAGTTGCACTGAGTAAATACAGCTGGATAAAACAAAAACTGTGTCCATCTTCATTTCAGGCTGCAAAGCAACAAAATGTGATTTTAATCACAAGGGTGATGCTTTTCTATACTCACTGTATAAATAACTTAAGTGTCTCCATTCATTTCAGTGGTGTGCTATTTAAAGCAATTTGATGTCATTCCACTCAGAGAAAGCAGATGCTGACTTCTCAGTTTGAACAGATGGTAATTCTGTCTAATAGTGCATTGATGTAATAGTGATGTGCATTGTGTATACAGACAGTCATAAAACGGAGGTAAGGCTCAAATAAATTGCAATCATCAACGTTAAATCCTGGCAGAGAAGTGGGTGAAAACAAGGCTTGAGGGAGACATAGTCTTGAGTGGTCCAGACAACAGGTTGTGCTGGGTTAGTCAGCGTGCTGTTTGTTCAGACATACAGGAGGTGTGTAAGGGCATTAAGAGCAGCTTGTGTGGGAGCAGAATTTTAATGAATTGGAGACACTGCAAATTCATCTTAAGTGGTCGTAAAATGAGCTTTGATATGAAAAATAAAGAAAAAAGCCCCCCCCCACACACACATAAAAAAAATCAAAGCAAATATTCGTTTATGTCCTTAAGTATACCAACCGATACCCTATGCTGACAAAAAATCCTTCAGTAATAACCCTATAAACAGAAGCAAAGCATTAAAAGTCTCCTACCATATGGAAGAGCCGATGACATTGGCTGCAGCATATTGAGCTGACCATATGTTACAGCGGCGCTGCAAGCCTGACTGATTCATGCCCATCACATTCCACTGTATCAATTAAAGGCCCTTGAAGGCTGCATGATTTGTGCCTCTGTTATTAAACCCTGCTAATTCATCCTACTTACATATTCCTTATAAATCTCCGGGAGTGTGCGGTGATTCATGGCAATCGGGGAGAGTGCTACGGCACATTTTTCTCCTTGTAATTAACAGTAAATTGTTTTTACTGCCGCACAATGAATTTCTCGGCTTGGGCCACAAATGAAGTAGTAAGAAACAGAGAGAAGAATCCTGACTGAGGGGTTGGTTTAACTCATTAAGTCATCACGTGAGCCGATGTGTGAATGGCTAAATAAAGGCAAAGGGAAAAAACTGAAGTGGGACATGAGGCTGGACATTGTCAGGAAGTACACTGCCTTCCTGTACAATTAAGAAAAGGACAAATCTGCAAAGGCTAAGCTGAGAATACATATCCAGGGTAAGACGAGCCAGTTTCATGTATTCTACAAATAAGTAGTATAACACGAGGGTTTTTAACTGCCTAATACAAGATTTTGCCTAATGTTTAATCTATGTGTTGTGCTGGAGGATCACACATCTACTATTTATGTATTTACAAAATTGTCAATTTTCACATTCAGTTTATATCACTTATAATTGCTAAACATATGCAGTTCACTGTAATACTGATAAGTGTTTGATCTTAAGAACTATTTTTAAACAATGTATTTTGTACACTTTTGTTACTGTGCAAAATCTGGATCCTCAAAACAAAACAAAAAATAGAAAATAGAAAAATATTATATTTTATATATGAGTAAAAAATAATAGTCACTATATAAAAGGTGGCAGCAAGAGTGCGAAAGAAAGAGAGTGAGAGAGAGAAAGAAAAGCCTGATAAAAAATAAAATAGTGTTCTTGATGATGACACACTTTCAGAAATTGCGCAAGGAATGAACCTTCCTTCCTTCCTCTGACTGCTTGACTGATCAAAATTCATCAATTTTAAAGTAAGAAAATAATAGAGATAACAGAGTGAATCTAAAATATCTTTAGTTTGTATTCCTTTGAGATAAAAGACTTCCTCTCTCAATTGAGAGCAGGGCAGAGCATACGTGCTCCAGTTCACCGATGGGTTTACATACACAATTAAAGGTGGTCTGTCCCGGCCTTCACTGAGGGAGACCTATTCAACAAACTGACTATGAGCAATGACAGACACTTTCCATTAAATGCACTTCATTAATATTAACATAAGAATTAACACCTATTCAGATTTTTCTCCTTTCAACGACAACATATATCAGAGTGCTCAACGCGTAATTGGATGTTGAGTGCTCACACACGCATGCTGTGTGTGTACTCCATTATAAACCGTGAATTTTAACAGTTGGGATTGGTTATTATAGTTTGGATTGGATTTGTATCAGGGATGATGCAGCATCGCTGGAAGAAAATTTTAAACCTAACAGTAAACATCTGAACATAAATAAGAGCGAAGTAAATCCGCAGCAAAGATTCAGAATGTAGACCTGTGATAAAAACTTAAAGGGGTCATATGAAGCGATTTCAAGTTTTCCTTTCTCTTTGGAGCGTTACAAGCTGATTGTGCATATCATATGTGTTTTTGAAAAATATCTCTTTTGCAGTTTATAACGTAGCTATCCTTAAATTAAAACAATCTGCAAAGTTGTTAATCAAAAAAAGTGCATGATACATAAAGATATTGTCTCTCAAAAGAGAGAGTCGATTCTGAATTTGCTTAACGAATCGTCATATTTTCGAATCTTTTGCCTGTTACCGGTATACGTCACTGGGTAACACATTTGCATAATCCCCGCCTGCCCGCGAAATATGAACAGAGTCTGACCTGCCCACAAACACTTCCGCTAGACTAGTTAGTGTGTTTACATCATGTTGAGAAGATGCTGTGTTCAAGGATACCACAGTAATACAATTCGAACCTTTTGTTGTGTGCATGTCATTTTTCCAAGGACTGCTTCTCTAATCTTGGCTTTTATCTTCGTTGGCTTCTAATCTTCTTAATTTGGACTAACAAGCTCTCCGAACCAAATTGCTGTTTATTTTGCTGCACCAGCAGTTATATGATTAATGTGGGAGAGACGAGCGAGTTAATGTTAGTTAGGCTGGTGCGCCTGTGATACAGCTGTTCTGTGTTCTGATTAAAAGTTAAGACACAGAGCGTCTTTTGTCTGGCTTTCTTCAAACATTACAGTAGACATATTTTGGTTTACAAACTGTATCGTTTCATCAGTTAGTCACGTTAGCACTCGGCTAACATATCCACCATTATTGTTTTAAGTGTTCACAGTTTAGCAGCTAAACTTTAGCTGTGGGCACGATTCGCTTGCATAAATGTTTATGTATTTTATGACATTATTATAAGAACGGATTGGAGCACTATATTATCGTTTTATGTAAAGGTGCTTTGTCAATCGTAGCGCTCGCTAACTTGCTCAAGGAATCCTCTCTGTGCCAATCACAACAGGCTTGGCCAGCTGACCAATCAAAGCAGAGTAGGCTTATGGAAGGGAGGGGTTTGCTCCGAACTTGCTTGGAACGAATCGTTTCGAAATCATTGGCAAATGACTCTAATATTAAATGTATATTCTGAGAAAATTACAATGTTGCAATTATTTTGTATGCATTTAAACCTGTTGTAGGGGACTCCAACACGATATTAGGACACTTTAAAATACCATATGACCTGCTCTTTAACATCAAAGGCTGCTTGTACGGTACACTGGATGTAGATTATAGGGATAGTACTGACCGGAAGGCAGAGTTCGGCTTGATGCAGATGGACTGCTCACGCAGCCCTGTCTGTTGCACACAGTTACAGTAAAACTGTACTCCTCATAGGCCTTCAGTCCTCCTGCCGTGTAACTCCGCTCCTGTGCTGATCCACTGTACAGCACCTAAAACATACAAACACACATATAACACTGAGTACAGTTTAAAATAGATATAGAAAAGAGAAATAGATATAGATAAACTCAACACTAACATTTGCAAGCACACAATTACACACCTAAAAATGACCTTTTAGGCACTTGAACTAAGACAACAAAGTCAGATCCAAGGTCTATTTGTTCTAACATTTCAACCATGGTGCTCACATGGACACTGCAAGACTAGAATATAGTTACACTAGAAGATAGTAATAAAACCTGCCCTGTGAAAAAAAAGTATTATGTTAAATTTAAGGTAAAAAAAAACAAAAAAACAGGCAGCTGTGATTGCCAGAAATTCACCATAAAACACTGTGACTGTGATACTGTGATATTTTATGCAATAAAGATGAACTAAAGGACTAAAAATGTGATACAAACACCTTAAAGTACATTACTGATAACAAAATTATTTATACAAAATATGATCATATGTGATGCATCAAGCAGTTTTACACCATAAATTATTTTGTCATTCATAGTTTCACTTCCAAAAAACTATATATTTGACAATATTTTACAGTAGAATTACATATGTGATGTTAAATCATTTACAATTTTACAAATTCTGACTTTAGCATTTTCATAGCATTTTTCCATTAAAAATTACAATCTTTTTTTACAGTTTAGCTATCTATTAAAAATAAAAGGACATACCTTTGAGTGGTGATGTACATGCATTGGTGAATATACTGTTTGAATTTTTTCACTGAAATTTAATCATCAGAATGAACTACAACAAACCATTTGAAACAACAATTTGCTAAATAAATCGGTTTTCCCAATTGTTCAAGGTAAAGAGAGGAACAATCTAGGAAAGCATGTTTGATTTCCTCATATTGCTCAGCTGTATAATAAGGCAGATGGCAGAATAATACAATGTGAAAAAACAGCAATGTAGCATTTAGAAAAGATGTTTTGAAAACAGCATACTCAGTAAGTACATGCAATAATTCAGCAACTGATCATACCAATGGGAGTTCTTAAAACCGCTCATAAGAAGTAGACGTATACATGCACTGCACAGAACACACCTTCGGAGCTTTCAATACCTGCCTGACCCGACATATTTATTAAAAACTTTCATATCTGCAGGTTACTGATTGAAAACATCATCAATGCTAACATACACTTATCAAACTAATTAAAATCTATGATAATGAAATCCAGTTAAAAAGAGGATTGTTCAGGGAAAGTAATCTCAAAAAACATCCTTGAAACATTTGCCACGAAGACAGGAAAGGTGATCCTGATATGGAAAACAGTGCTTTAAATACAGACTAACATGTGGGAGACGGCACTACTTTAACCTTTAAAAGGTCTGCTACCCGAACGAAGAAAAAAAACAAAAAGATTCACATGAGTAATAGAGGAGACCTTTTTGGACAGTTCAGCCCACGCCACATGCATACTGGGACACAAGGCACAAGTTATGGAAATATAAATCTGGACAAAAATGAAGGTTACTGGGGACAAAAAATAAATTTCTTTAATTTCAGTGGAAACATATCAATGAAAGCGAGAAAAAAAGTTGAAAAACTGGAGCAATAGGAAGTGTTCTGTGTGATGCATGAAGCAAAGAACAACACAATATAGCCACAGAAGCTTCAAAGCTGTGTGCCAACACATCTGAATATTCTGGCAGTGGCCCTTTTCTATCAAGAAAAAAAGTTGAATGTGCTGAAATGGATACCTGTGTTACTATAGGTGGAGCGTATGGGTTGGACATTTGTTCTTGGTGAAGGTTGACTCTGTACTCAGTCACTTCGCCCCTGACGTCTTTGTCCTGTGGCATTTCCCAGCTCACTCTGAGTGAGGACGAGGACGAGGACACAGGGGACACGTGAGGAGGGGGCATGTACTCGGGCACTGTGGAGCAGCACAAATAATTCATCAAAACAACAAAACCTTTTCTTAATCAGCATTTTTGTCTTGTTATCCAGCAAATGAATGTACTTGAGACGAAAATGTAATTTATGTAGAGAATACTGCAATTAGGTTCCTTAATTTAGTTTTTTTTTTTAATATATTTTAAGCATAAACCTAACAAGAAGTAACAAACAAATAAACAATAATAATAATCTGCTTGTTAAGTCTGACGTCACGCGTCACCGCTTCCGGGTCCAAATGATCTATCAGATGCCACAAGAAAGAAGAAATGTATATGTGTCACGATGTGGGTAGATGAGGCACACAGCGATGGGGTAATCCAAAAGGTGAGTCTTTAATTATCAATCCAAGAGAGAAATACAGAATAACAGAGGAGATAAACACCACAACGTAACTTTTAAGCAAGACAAAGGAACTGAGGAAAACACAGGGTATATAAACACA
>NW_015555763.1:14897-19381 GCF_001515605.1 Sinocyclocheilus anshuiensis
TATATATATATATATAATGGACAATACCGATAAAATATTATTAAATTTTTTCCATTTGGGATAAAAGCATAATTTATCCATTTTAATTTCTTTATTTCTTAACACTGACAAACTGATTCCGCTCTACACAGCTCTACACTGACTTATTTCAAACAGCTGTTGGGTTGTCCTCTTAACACAACCTTTGACAAGTGAAACCCGCAAACTCAAGTGCATCTTGTCAAACAAAAACATGGCGAGAAATAAAAATAGTAAAGTACACCTCCCTCCAAGCGTCAAAATATAGAGAGGAAGTTGACAGAAACACTAAATGGAACTTCAGCTGTCTTCTCTTTAAATAAAATAGAAAGCCTGGATGAGCTCCTTCCTGTGAAGCACTTGTGGTGAAAATTTATCCCACATAAACAATCCCTCACATGTTTATGCTAATTCCCAGTTTCCGTTTTTCAGGAACTGTCATTCTACACTGTAACACTAGCCACCGATTCTTTGTCTGCTTAATAAGCATCTCCTCAAAATCAATTCTCCAGGGCTCCCATCTAAATAAAGACCGAAGATACAGGATTTTCTCTGCGGAATGGAGCCGCGTTTGTGGCCTATGAAATGCAATACTTGTTTATTTCAAATTGTTTTGAGTGTTGTTCAAGATAATTTGTTTCATAATCTCTTTGGATATAAAACAAAATTAAAAGATCCAACCAAACCAAAGGGATTTTAAAATTGAATACAAAGTTTCATATCATTTTATAGTTATGATCACCATAGTTTGTAAAAAAAACAAAAAAAACAACAACTTTAAATGGCTTTCTTTGATGGTACTAAGTGTGTTCGACTGACCTCCTTCTGCAGTTCGCCCCATGGCCCACTCTGACAGGGTACTGCCAGCCATGTTAAATGTGAGCACTCTGAAGCGGTAGGTGGAAAAGGATTCTAGATTGGACACAACCGTACTGCTCTCAGGCGGGGTTAGAGCATTCTCATTGGCCGAGCTCAACGACCGCCGCGGGTTCTGCCAGCCACTACTGAGGAAAACCCTTTGCTCTGGACCGTAACTGGTGGCGTTTCTCTGCGACTCATTCTGCAGCTGCATAAAAAGCTCATACCTGATAATTATGCCTGGAGAGAGAAAGAAAGAGAGATGAAACATACATATGCCAATACCTTCTTCCGCAATTCCTTATTAAGCCTCATACAGAAGCAGATGATATTGAGATGTAAGACTGGCCATTGACAATACACAATTACAGCTGCTGCATGAAATGATGTAGAAAAGAGAGGCAGACAGATAGAATCAGATAGACACAATTAAACGGAGAGGAAATTCATTGAGAGAATCCTCTAAGGGCACTTTATAATGGTCCATGTTAATGAGCTAATTTGGCAAAAAGCATGATAACTGGCATTAAAAGTCATTGATATACAGACGCTTTCAATGGCGCGAGGCACAATCCATAATTGTATGCAGCAATCAACTGTTTTAAATGTGAAATGTTTCTTTGCGGCATGCAATCCCATCAGTTTATATTGCGAAATGAAGCATGGGCTGAGCCTTAATCAAGCCTCTTGTTGTAGATTAAAGTTCGTAAGGAATTAATTTTCATCCCGTCTGAGATCAAATGGCATCTCTATAATAGTATTTCTCATTATTGTAATGATGTTGCTGGAGACGGCTAAAAAGGAAGCTACAGCAGAATGGAAGAGCATTTAAGAATCACTATTAAATAAAATCATGTCTAACAATATTACTACTCCCTCTAAATAATAAAGGAGAGTAAAATTTGGGGACTGATCTGAATATTTAAATGAAAAAGACAACGTTACTTTCAACAAGTTAAATGTCCTAGTACAGTATCAGCGCGGGGTTAGAAGGTCAAAAGCTGATTATTTTAATTCAAGGTCTGGTGGAAGACAAAAACGGATACAAAATGGAAAAAAATACCACAAAAATATGTAAAAATCAGGGGTAGCGATTACAACAAGAAAATATACCCTATGAATATTTGAAACTGTTTGGATATTCCAGTGGTTCTCAACCAGGAGGCGGGGGCCCACTGGGGGCCTCATCAAACAAGGGAGTCGCAGGATGACTTAAAATGATTTAATTAAAATGTAAAAAAATAAATAACGCATCAAAATTAGGTGTAAATTTTATATTTATCTCTTTTTTCTATTTTCCCCTCAAAAACTATTGTTTTATTAAAGTACAAACTGTTCATCTGGGATCAAAAATAATTGTAATTAATTTATTTAATATATTGACTATTTCCGGTTTCAAAAAAGTTTGTTGTTTGTCGTAATTACAGCAGCACATACCGAAATATTTAGAATATTATCATAGCTTACATGAGGGGCCCACAGATATTGTGTTAGATTTCATTATCTTTTTTCAAAGTGTCCCTGTCAAAAATCATCTAAAATAGCAAAAAATGCTATCAAAAAAAAAAATAAGAATACAAATTTGTCAATACCATTAGGTAACACTGGCGGTTCCCAGTCCACTTGGAGTTGAGAGGACCCTATGGTTGTGATTGTGGGTGCAGGCTGCTGCTGAGGAGGTATCTGAGCGGTAAGTATGATCAGACTCTCGCTGCGAGCGCAGCCTCCGTTAGTGCAAGCCTGCAGACTGAAGTTGTATCCAGTGAAGGGTTGCAGCTCCTCAGCGGTAGCCTCTGTTTGAAGTCCTGTGTAGTGGATCCTCTCTTCTCCGGTCAGATCCTGTATCGAGCTCAGGGTATAGCTGTCCACTGGACCAGTGGTGTTCAAATGCTCTGTCCAGTTAAAGGAGGCGCTGGTGGGCTTGGCTCGACCCACAAGGGTTAATTGGAGTTCCTCTTGCTCAGGTACAGCAGACAGGGTGCGTAAGCTGACCGTGGCACTGCTGGTGTTAGCACGGATATTGCTAGTGATGAGCTGGTAAGAATATGCCGTGTAAGGAGACAAATCAGCATCTGTGTAATGCATAGTTCCTGTATGAGAAAGAGAACATCAAAGCTATCAAACGAATTGTGGTACTGATGACAATATGTTAATTGTCAATTCATTAACAATAATGTTCAAAATTTGGGGGTCAGTAAGATTAAAACATATATATTTTATGCTCACCAAAGTTGCATTTATTTGATAAAAAATACAGTAAAAACATTAATATTGTGCAATATTATTATAATTTAAAAAAACTGTTTTCTATTTAATGTTTTGAATGCAATTAATTCTCACTGTAATATGCTGAGTTGATGCTCACGAAACATTTCTTTTTATTATCAATTTTGAAAAAAGTTGCTGCTTAATATTTTGTGGAAACTGTGATACTTTTTTTCAGGATACTTTGATGAATACTTCAAACGAACAGCAATTATTTGTAATAGAAATTTTCTGTAATGTTATAAATGTCTACTCTCACTTTTGAATTTAATGCATATTTGCTGAATATTAATTTTATATTAATTTTAATTTAAACCACAACCACAACAGTAGTGTATATGAGTGTTCACAAAAAAAAAGAAACATTAATTAAAAAAAATCACTTTTTAATGCACATGTGCCATGTTCTTAGAAATGTACTCTTTGTATTTATGTTTATTATTGTAGTTTTGAAAAACTTTCATACGTTTATTTTAAGTTTCAATTTAATGACATTTTTTCAAATGTCATGAGGTGTCATCAAGTAATGAGTAATAAAATATTTTCCCCACACTTTGAATGTGAGTGGACACATTTTAGTCATAATTTTTTAAATATTTATTAATTTTTTTGAACAAATATCATTAATAATTAATAAAAATCATTATAAGTAATAAAATATTTTCCCCACACTTTGAATGTGAGTGGACACATTTTAGTCATAATTTTTTAAATATTTATAAATTTTTTTGAACAAATATCATTAATAATTAATAAAAATCATTATGTTTTTTGGGAGTCTCACCACATGACATTTTTCAACTTGAACTAATCTTTCCTTCTCACAAAAAGGTCAAATTAACACAGTAATGAGGGTCTGCAGGAGTCGTTTCCATGATATAATTTTTTCTATCACTATTATTGTGTCACAGTTGTTTAGGACATCATTGTTTATGACATTATAGTAGGCCTGGGCGATAAAATGGTATCGATATTTATCGACGATACACCTTCGATATCGATAGAAAAATTGTTCGACATAGCGCACGTTATAGGCACGTACTATGAGTGACGCAGACAGCACACACAAACTGCCTGTGATGAGGAGATTGTAAATAAAGAATGAATATTAGTCGAATTTAAAATAAACATTTGCATTTGAATGTTAGGTGTGCATCAGGGAGCGTCATCAGTGGCGCGTGAGATGCGGTGAAGATGTAAGACGTTGATGACGTTGTTGCATTTTAATGTTTTGTTAGTCTAGCTCTAGCCCACGAGATGCGCCGCTGCTGCGTTCATTCAAAATATTAAAGAAATATAGAAGCTCAATGCGGAGAAGATCTTGATTAGGTTAAAACCGAAAC
>NW_015555763.1:19392-29834 GCF_001515605.1 Sinocyclocheilus anshuiensis
CATTTTTTAGACGGACAAATATGACTGCTGCACTCGCGTCTCAGAGAAGAGATGTATAGAAAGCCATGCAAAGTTAAAACAGTTTAAACTTTTATAAAACATGTTACAAATTTGTGAACGTTTATTCCTTTTCACTGCGTCTCATATGTTTTTAAATGCAGTCTGTGTGAATGGCGCATCGGCTCTTTGGATTAAGCAATGCATAAATACATGATGCTGTTTTGCTCATAATTGTTTATGCAATTTACGAAATTATATTTGATTTTTATGAGTTAATTTAGACGTAATGCACGTTTTAATAGAGTTACTTCCTTGCGTTGACAATTTACATGCGCTGCATTATTTTGCTCATTGCGCCCTCCTGTGGCCTTGGGAGACAATTAGACCTATACAATAAAGACCTATTTAATCTGCATATAAAACATTAGAAATGAGATATTTGTTAAATGTTTATTGTTTGATTGTTAAAACAAAATATATTTGTTGTTTGTCTCAATAAATTGTGTTAATTATAAATACAGTGGTTAAAAAAAAAAAAATTCTATTGCTTTTTGTTTTAAAAAGGTTATAAAAAATGTCAATAATTATCGATACCGAACGATATGAAACATTATATAGCTGATAAATATTTTAGCTATATCGCCCAGCCCTACATCATAGTATCATTTAATTCCAGAACACAATCATATTTTATATACTCAGACAAAGATATTATGGAAGCACCATAAACACTAACCGAATGGGTGCTGGCTGTGTCTGATGTGCATGATCTCTGAATCTCGAAGCAGTGTGTACATCAGTACATTGCTGTTGGGGGAGTCAGGGGCTCTCCAGCTCAACTCTATAGCCGTGGAGTTCAGAACCTGGCCGAGAGGAGGAGGCTGCTGTTGGGGATCTGAACAGGAGTGGGAGAGTGTAAGCCGAGACATATTGGTGATAAATCTGCATTGTGAAACAGAATTACACAAGGTTAAAGCACCAAAGCTGCTAGCTAACAGGGAAAATGGACTATGACTATACTAGAGCAACAATCATTTGTTACATGTAAAAAATGCTAACTTAATAAAAACACTGTACTGGAGGGGCACATTAGGGCTTTAAGGGTCTCCATGAAGTTATGTGCCACATGCTCTAAACACACACAGACCAATAAACAGGTCACCTTACAGTATACATGCTGAATGTTTATAATGTAGATATGCAACTGAACCCAGGAATGGCATAAGATCATGAGAGATATATACATCTATATTAAATTGAAATGTTCAGCTAAAACATAAGGATGCAACATGATTAAATTTGAGTGTCAGCTCCTGGGCAAGTATTTTGAATAAAGTATGTAATAAATTCCACAGTCCAGCATAAATACCACAGCAATTGAGTGACGGCAGTGAGTTCTGACCTTAGGTATGCCTCTCTTGCACTAAACTTACAAACCAATTTGACTATATTGGGGAAATCTGCATTTAAATTACAGTCACTACAATAAAGAAACTCTGTGATGTGATCTATAAGAGGCATTTTCCTGTTTTTGAGCCAAATAAAGCATTCAAATAAAGCTCCTCAAAATGATATGATTTGATTTTTCTCTTCTATGTTAAAATATTTCCTACTGAAACCGAAGGCTGGGATACATCAAAGGGCTTGTCCTTTTATTAGCTGATAGCCTTTCATTAATGCCAAATTTTGATATCATGGGATCAGGCTGATCATGATGAAATAAATACATTTACATTATACTTACATTTAGTCATTTAGCAGATGCGTTTATCCAAAGTGACTTACAAATGAGGACAATAGAAGCAATCAAAACCAACAAAAGGGCAATAATATGTAAATATATGTTATTTAATATTGAAAAGTATCAATAAAAATAGTTTAGTGTTATTTAAATGTATCATTATGCTTAGCGCAGTATTGTGCTGTTAGCTTTGCAACATGCTAAAGTAAAACAATTTAAATTAGTTGTGAATTATATATATGCATACATATATATATATATATATATATATATATACACACGCATACACATTTGATATAATTTTCACAAATTAACATATTTCAGACTCTTAATGAGCTGAAAATTTGTTCTGTCAACTAGAGGGGCGTTTTGGGCTAAGCCACCCGTTTCCCAATGTGGTTCGACCTTGACTCCTCGGAAGGAGACAGAGAACTTTTTTTTTCTCGTCATTCAAAAACGAAGCCAATTGTGGTATCAAACTCTGTGATCAGTACCAATATTGCTAAGTTCCACATGCTTACATTCTCCATATTTGAAATATTCCAATAGCTTGCAGCTATCAAAGGAAATGACTCCAGATTGTGCCTCGATATTTGTCTAGAACAAGTGTTGCAAATAGAGCTGGAAAGTTTGCAGACAAGGAATTAAGCAAGTTTGACTAGCAACAGGAAAAAAAAAACAGTGACCAGATATAAATATGACCTACACTTCTGTAAAATAAAACTTGCTTTCTTCCCCCAAGGTTAAATGATTAGCCAAGCACCACTTTCCATGTAGCCTATGCCTGTCATTTGCTGTGATGGCAAATCTTCCCTAACCATATTGTGGGTTTTTAACTACCTCTATTAGGTGGTCCGCAGCGAACGACCCAATGTAAGAAAACAAAATAAGATGCATCGTCTTATTGATTCCGGGGCAGACAAATGAGTTTATAATATTTAGATAAAGAAATCTTTATTGTGTAGGATCTCCTGATGCAGTTCAAGCTTCCCCTCTAATCAGTTTAAATAGTTCATTTTTCATCCTTACCGGGTGAACGAGTGCAGCTGGATGGATTGTGTATGCAGTGATCTGTCACGACTCATATGGATTAACAATTTGTGATGTCCGGTAGCACTGTTGTTGATGCATTGAAAACACACGCTCATGCTATTTGCATCTCACCAGCCAACAATTAATGTTCTCCCTGCCTACTGTGCATCTCAACATCATATTTTTTATTTTGAGGGGGGAAATGCTTAAAATGTAAACGATGGTTGATATGGGAAGCGTTGACGATGTCCCCCACTGTTCCTTTTATTCACCCAGCGTGGATGGAGTAGTTAAATATCTCCTGCAAGCCTTCAGGAAGGTCATTCAATGAGACTTCAACCAAACCAAGACTTAAATATAAAAATCATCAAAAGAAAATCTGCCGTGTGTAAGAAAGGGGAAAAAATAGAAAAGAAAAATAATTTTCCAATCCACTGACTCCTGAGAATGCCAAGTTTTCCATCCCCAACTTAGGCCATATGTTCAAGCTGGGGAGCTGCTTTGGAGTATATCATTAAGACAGCTAACATATGATGTATTTACAACCTAATTGATGTATCCAACAAATCAACTATGCAGAGAGTATTAAAATGCAGCCTCGTTTAGAGGCGGGACTTTAATGGCTAATTTGACCTTTGCTGGCTCTGTCTGAACCCGTGGGCCAGTAAGCAGCTAACTGGCTCAAATCGCTATGAAAAGTGATGTGCATGATTTTCTAAATGGCCTTTATTCACTACTAGTGTTCAGTCTCGGTGATGGGAGGGAGGTCAGGAGTAATTTTCGACTGTGATTTACACTGTTCTTTTTTACTTGATGATATATCTTGCTGCATGGTAATAAATGAAAACGTCTTTCTCGAACATGACCGAGATAAAGGTGTTGGACCATGGCACTGACCTGCCAACACTTGGATTAAAGCCAAAGAAGAGATCCTGGCACTGGTCGCATCTGCGACCGGTCAGTGATGGGTGAGCACACACACACACTGCCCTGAGTGGGCAGCACACACCTGCCCCACTGCTCCGACCGAGTGACATTCACACACTTCACACTCGCTGAGCCCCTCCTCAGACAGGAAGAAACCTGCATGATGCAAAAAAACACAAACAGACTCATTACGCATATTTTATTGTGAGCTCTCATTTACTTCCTCTTTTGCCATCATCATGAAAAAGTAAATAAATAAAAGTAAAATAAATCTTTAAAAAAAGAACTCCCTTTGCCCTAGTAGACCCAAATATAGAAAATAAATGTGAAAAAATTATTTAACCTTTTAAATGTTGTTGTAGGAGGCCTCTAATACAGAAATAAATGTGCTTTTACATTTTAGTCAGTTTTTAGGGAAATGTTGTAATATTATAGAATTTCAGTGATTTTACTCACTGTCTGAACAAATGCAGAGAACAGAGGTTCATTTGCAGGGTGAAATGCTTCTGTAACCCCATTACAATAGTCTATATATGTATACACACTAATAATCACACAATAATGATAAATTATGTCATATTTTTATGAAAAATAAACATTTATTATAAAAAATATATGTTTTGATTATATTTACAAAACCTGATGAACTGAATGAAAGCTTTCAAATATTCTTCATGACTTGACTTTAAAACTTTCTTCTCTTGTATCACAGTCCATCTCAAAGTCACTGTTTCCATTGTGGACAGCATCAGTGATATATCATACACATATGATGAGACGGTCTTTCTTGGCTGGTGACATTCTGAAATGGAAAAAAACAACGATTATTTTACAGGGTAAAAATTTCAGCGCAAATTGATCCCAAACATACTTACACATTTTAAGAAAATCTGCCGTGTGTAAGAAAGGGGAAAAAATAGAAAAGAAAAATAATTTTCCAATCCACTGACTCCTGAGAATGCCAAGTTTTCCATCCCCAACTTAGGCCATATGTTCAAGCTGGGGAGCTGCTTTGGAGTATATCATTAAGACAGCTAACATATGATGTATTTACAACCTAATTGATGTATCCAACAAATCAACTATGCAGAGAGTATTAAAATGCAGCCTCGTTTAGAGGCGGGAGACTTTAATGGCTAATTTGACCTTTGCTGGCTCTGTCTGAACCCGTGGGCCAGTAAGCAGCTAACTGGCTCAAATCGCTATGAAAAGTGATGTGCATGATTTTCTAAATGGCCTTTATTCACTACTAGTGTTCAGTCTCGGTGATGGGAGGGAGGTCAGGAGTAATTTTCGACTGTGATTTACACTGTTCTTTTTTACTTGATGATATATCTTGCTGCATGGTAATAAATGAAAACGTCTTTCTCGAACATGACCGAGATAAAGGTGTTGGACCATGGCACTGACCTGCCAACACTTGGATTAAAGCCAAAGAAGAGATCCTGGCACTGGTCGCATCTGCGACCGGTCAGTGATGGGTGAGCACACACACACTGCCCTGAGTGGGCAGCACACACCTGCCCCACCGCTCCAACCGAGTGACATTCACACACTTCACACTCGCTGAACCCCGCCTCAGACAGGAAGAAACCTGCAATGACATATGATGCAAAGAAACACAAACAGACTCATTATGCATTTTTTTGTGAGCTCTCTCATTTACTTCCTCTTTTGCTATCACCACAATAAATAAAGTAAAATAAAATAAAATAAATAAATCCCTTAAGAAAAATAAGTACTTTAGCATACCTTTAAAAAGTATTATTATGGAAATAACATACTTTAAAAGAATATACTTAAATGTGAACTGAATGCAATGTTTATGGACACTTAATTTAATATTATTTGCAATTAAAAGAAAATGTATTTTCGTTTAAATACATATTATATGCAATTAGTTGAACCAACCTAAATAAGACTTAAGTACATCTTAGCATGTAATTTCAAAATGACTTTGTCTTGAAATATACACTTTGTGCATGTCATGTATTTGTAATTACACATTTGTAATGATGAATTTGTAATTTAATTCTTTTAAAATATAATTGTAAAATTGTAGTTATTCAAAACAATTAAGTGTACTTAAAAAAAAAAAAAAAGATGTAATGTTTGGGTGAACTGTCCCTTTAAGGGAATAAGTACAATACATCATTATTGTTTTACTGTGAGAAAAGGAGCTGTTAAGATATTCTGCCTAAAATCTCCTTTAGACTTTCACAGAAGAAAGAAAGTCAATTAGGTATTCTTTTTGGGTGAAATGTTCCTTTAAAAGTGTCCTAGTCCACTTTCCGTCAATATCTTCTTAAAAATAAAGTACGAGTTGAATCTCAAGGGCTCCGTCAGGCTCCTGCGCGCATCAATCAGACAGGGGGCGCTGAGTTTGAGATGTTTCAATCACAGGCTGCTTCCCCTCCGGTGAAATACGACTGTGGCCGGGGGAGGGCCTGCAGAAACACAGTCATCAGTACCCCCACCCTCCTCCAAATGGATCTCCCCCCGCTCCCTGTGCTTTCAATTTACTCCTGCCAGCCCCACTCTCTGTACACATGCTTTATGTGCTGGCATGGGTGGCTGAGGCTTTGGTGAGCAGCAGGTACGCCCGCATTATTTCATCATGTGTTGGGGGGCACAAGCTAGAGGAGGGTTGGCCGTACATCCTTGTCTGGTTACCGTGCGAGCCATGCACCCTCATATCATATGCATAGGCTCATTAGTGGATGTTGGGCAGCATGGTTTCCATGGTTAGCCTAGACTAGCTAATATGGCTTAAGCTTAAATGACCAGACAAAGCTACATTGCTAGATACCTTATCTTAGTGGTAGAGACGTTGAAGTCACATGACCATGTCTCGCGTAGCCAGACCTTCAGACTGACGGCAGAAGGTCTGGGAACCTTGGCCGCTTTGAATGGCAAGGACTGCCCAAGAGGCCATATGACTGACAGATAAAGCAACCAATCATGTTTCGTTTTGTGCCGCGTCATGTTTAGGGGTGTGGAAATGCCCCCACAATAACACACCGGTGTGTAAAACTCTTGGACATATTTTAAAGATTCTATGCCGCGAACTTTAAATATTTCACATACTTTTGAAAATCCAGCATTTAGTTGATCCTGATAAGCGCTCATTGTCACAGTTGTAAACACGACGGCTTTCTTCTAACATGAGAGGGTTTGGCGTCACGGCATATTTGTTTCCAGGCGGAACGTTAAAGAACACGACACACACGTCTACTGGAAATCCTGTATAATTCAACCAATCTGATCACGACTTCGAAACTCCCGAAGTGTTTCCAATTTTGTGTGCCGTATGGATCAGACGTTCGGTCAACGGTTCGTGGGTGTGACGTCTGAGGCTGAGACTACCATGGTGTAATTCGTTTATAGCCTAACTTGAGCTTTCTTTAGCTTCCTAGCAATTGTATTTAGGCTTCAAAAGTCATAAAAGTTGTGTTAGTTTGTAAAGATTGTCTTGATGAATAAAACATGTAAGAACCATAAGCTTTTGCTCGTAAGTGTTTAATTTCTGCAAGAATCCAAAAGCCAATGAAAAAATACTATTGACTTTTTGTTGAGAGAACCAGGGTAATGCCAACTACTGCATTGGCCTACAAAAATGTAATTCCTGCAGCTCTCCATTAGGGCTGCACGATTAATCGCATGCGATATTTAACGCGCATCTTGTCAGTAAAGACGGTTCTGTAATCAGCGGTAAATCTCCATCACCTGCGTGCTTTCACATTGAGCAGCATTAACTACACAGAGCCGTTGTTCACTGACGAGTTGCGCAAAACCACGTTCATATTCGCGCGATTTTTTGCGCAGCTCATCAGTGAACAACGGCTCTGTGTAGTTAATGCTGCTCAATGTGAAAGCACGCAGGTGATGGAGATTTACCGCTGATTACAGAACCGGCTTTCTGACAAGATGCGCGTTAAATATCGCATGCGATTAATCGTGCAGCCCTACTCTCCATTGAAGGGTCTGTTCTGTTTTTTATGTATTTATTTATTTATTAAATTACACTAGCATATAGATGACCTCAAGCTAATACACATATACTGTACTAATATGCAAAAAATTCAAAATTTAAATCATGTGGTCTTTAAGCTAGTCTAAACTAGTCTAAGTTGTTTTATCAGCAGGGTTTAAGGGTTGTGTTCAAATTTGTTGATGGACAACACAGTATTAGGATAGGATCAACTATCCAGATTACTAATAGGAACATGTCTTTACAGTACTCTAAAGTAGCAGCAGCTTTTTGGAATTGGAAGGCTGTGCTTGGCGTGCAAAAGTGCAGGTTGGTTTTACAGTAAACAGTGAGGGTTAATCTTCATTACGAAGACAAAGGGACCAACTGGTACAGCTGGTCTAGCCACACTGACTCTTGAGCCCCTGGCAGTGCACTTCTAGCACTTACTATGCTGCAAATAATAAGGGAAGTGCAAACATTTCCACCCCCTGAAGTGCACTTGAGTCATGAGGCCAGCACTGGCCCAACAGTCACTGAGGGGGGGTTGATTGAGGGTACATGAGAAATGGCCTGTAGCTATGCTAGTTAAACGCCATCGGCCAAAGTGACTGCCAAACACACTCAATTCCCAGGCACAATCTAGGAAAAAAGGAATAACAAAACAATGCAGCAGCTTGCAGAGCCAAGAACAAAATGCAAGGGAGTCATTAGTTAAGAAAAAGAAGAGAGCACTTTGTAATTCAGAAGATGTTTACGCAGATACTTCAAATGCAATGCGCAATGGCTAGGAATCACAGTAAACAACTAAAGCAATGAATTCTCTGGCATTGCCAACACAGTATAATGAGCTTACAAATACACCATCTACCTTGTAAATACACACATAGTTTCAAATCAGACTGAAAGGACCAACCTGGTTTACAGGTTCCACAGTCTTGACCGTAACGTGTGGGCAAGCAGACGCATTGACCACTAACAGAGTTGCACACGGTTGCAGGTACGGTGCCCATGTGATCACAGTGACATGGTTGACATCCATGCGTGGCGTTGGCAGAACTCAGGTTGTAGGTGTGAGATGAGCATCGATTACAACTTAGTCCCTCTACGTTGTTTTTACACATGCATTGGCCTGTGGTCTTGTCGCACACATCTGAGCCATTCACCGTGCCTCTGAGCTCACACTGGCAAGGCACACAGCCCAAGGAGTTGCTGCTGTGCAGACTGTGGTATCCATCCCAGCACACGTCACACCGCCGGCCCTCTGTGTGAGGTTTGCACCTACACTGTCCGGTCACCGCATCACAGGAGGTACCGGGAATGGATCCGTTTGGACTGCAGTCGCAGGGCAGGCAGACTCCACTGCCGTTCAGACTGTAGAAGTGAGGGATGCAGGTGTCACAGAGGAGGCCTCGTACGCCATCTTTGCACTCGCACTGGCCAGTGAAAGGATTGCAGAACTGGTGTAGAGAACCCCATGGGTCACAACCACAGGGAATGCAGCCATCAGGATCTGTGCGATTGGGGAATTTGAAGCCGTAGTTACAATGGTCACAGGTTAGACCTAAGTATAAAAAGAGGAGACCACTATCAGTGCTATTCCAAACCAGGACCCCAGGAGGTACTTAAGCAGGTTTCAGGAGCTTATTTCAGGAGAATCTGCTGTTAAATTTATAGAACAAAAATAGTAACTTTAAATCTTTAAATTTTAAAAAGATAATAGCTATGGCAGTTGCCAATGGTTTTCCATTTACTGTTTATACTTTAGTGGGGGTTTTTTTATGGTTATGGTGTGGTAATTATTACCAGGATTCCATTTCATTTAATCCTTCATTGTAAGTAACCATTTTTTTGCAAAAATAATTTGTGTAATTACAAATTTTAAATAAAGATATTTACTCAATTTCACATTAAAAATGAAAAAGCCCACATTTACCTTTTATTTATTTTTTATTTTATTTAAAAAAAAATTTACTCTGAGGTGGAAACCTTCCATTACTTTCCATTTCTGAAAGAAAACGTGATGTGAATATGTGAAAGTCAATTTACGTGGATAACCCTAGTAACAAAAAAAATATGTGCATATGTATTTTCTTTTTGCAGATTGCAGCATTTCATTTATCTTCGTTCAACTAAAGTTATTCAAATTCGTCTTACCATCCACAAACCACCAACCTCAAAGGGTTAGTTCACCCAAAAATGAAAGTTCTGTCATTAAGTACTCACCCTTCTTCTTCGGAACACAAATTAAGATATTTTTGATGGAATCTGAGAGCTGTCTGACCCTGCATAGACAGCAACGCAACTGAAATGTTCCCAAGTCCAGAAACATAGATCTGTAAAATAATCCATGTGACATTAGTGGTTCATCCGCAATTATACGAAGCTACGAGAACACTTTTTGTGCGCAAAAAAAAAAAGAAAAAAAGACTTTATTCAACAATTCGTCTCCTCTGCATCACCCTGGTGCCATTTTGGAGAATATCCGCTGGACGTAAACAACATATGCTATTCTGTGTCAGCTGCATCACAGTTGTTGAATGTTTTCATTCAAATCAAAGCGCAAACAACGTAGGAAACAGATCCGGCGTGACACAGCTGACACAGAACAACATACGTTGTTTACGTCCAGCTGATATTCTCCAAAATGGCACCAGGGTGATGCGGAGGAGACAAATTGTTGAATAAAGTTGTTTGGTTTTTTTCTTTTGTGCACAAAAAGTATTCTCGTAGCTTCGTATAATTGCGGATGAACCACTGATGTCACATGGA
>NW_015555763.1:29902-34948 GCF_001515605.1 Sinocyclocheilus anshuiensis
TTTCAGTTGCGTTGCTGTCTATGCAGGGTCAGAGAGCTCTCAGATTCCATCAAAAATATCTTAATTTGTGTTCCGAAGATGAACAAAGGTCTTACGGGTTTGAAACGACATGAGGGTGAGTAATTAATGACAGAATTTTCATTTTTGGGTGAACTAACCCTTCAACATCTGAAATGATTTGGTCTTGGCCTTTACATCATAACCCACATTTCATAACACTCTGTAGTACATAGTAAACAAACAAGTAAATCAGTGAAATATTACACAAGGAATAAAAAACTAAATTGGTAATGTCATCATTAAGTGAGGCCCTTTCCCAATGATGAACGACTCACCTCGGGCATAGCACTTAATTTCTCTAAAAGGAAAATAAATAAATTAAAAGACCCAAGAAAGGCAATGGAAGGGAAAAAAGTAAAAATAACTATGAGGCTAAAAAAGAATTACAGCTCATTTGGAGACCCTAAAAAGTGGTCTACGTGGAATCGAATCATATCAAGTTTTTTAAAATTTGTGCGGTGCTTATTTGAATATGCCATACATATTCCTGACAGGTAATCTATTCCTAATGTTGCTGAGCAGAGCCTACAGGGCAAACCGTTTACAACCATAAGTACTGAGAACTCCACACACATCCACTGCTGTGTATTCCGCAACAGAGCTCCACATTAATGAATTTAGATATTAATATATTGCTCCCTACCCACAGTTAAACCTCATTACAACATTATGTTAAATGCACAATGTGACACAGATGAATACCCCAATAATATCACACCAAAGGTGCCGCAATTTGTCATTGTGTGCATGGCTTGTGGATGTTGGAAAATCTGTGTAACTCTTTAAACGCTATGGTAACTGTGAGCCATCCAACTGTGAATATAAGAAGAAATTAATTACTAAATCTAACAACGATCTGCAGGTAAAAATAAGCAAGTAAATATGTATGCTTAAGATATTATTTTTGATAAATTGAAGTGTATTTGGTTTTAACTAGTATGATTATATATACTTTTTAATATATATTTGACTGCCCATTGGTGCACCCATGGAGTGGGATGTGTACCAGCGCAGCCCACATTTTATCAGTAATGCTTTTCTGCATAATATTCTCATACATCAACATTTCAAAGCACATTGTGTACGCAGAGCACTTTGGACGCTTGATAAATTTTTTCCTTATGAAGCTGCGGCTGGCCTCAAACGCGCTGGAGGTAATAAATTGCCTTAATCAAATCTAATTTCTGAAAAATACCCGTGGGAACTACAAACAAAGAAGCAGGTCTTGTAAGAAGCATGAAAAATAAGGAAGACAGGGGCAGTTTATTATAATCAACTTGGCATTGAATTACAAAATTAAAATGAGGTGGTCCTTGATATTCTGGCTTAGCAATACACATGATCTTCTAAGTAACATTCTTTTGCATTTCATAAGAAAACTGTTCAAAGGTACAAAGAAGAAAAAAAGGAACAGATTTATCGCAAAGACCTGGAATGCCTGGAAAAGCTGGAAGAAAAAACCCTTTGGCTCCTGCTCACAATAAATTTGTGAGAAAAATAAACAGGGCTTTGCCAAAAAAAATAAAAAATAGCCTGATGGTAAACAATTTAATCATTTAATTTACATATGCAACACAGCAGAGTGATCACTGTATGCTTCGTATGTTTTCATTTCAGAAATTAAAAAGTGCAAACAAGAAGAAAATTAATAATTTTGAATAATTTCTAATATAAAACGGCATATCAACCATTGTCAAAATAATTTGGTAATATAATTTAAAACTTACTGAAAGACAACATAGAATATATATATATTTTTTTTTTTTAGTTTGTCCTACCTCATGACCATTTAAAATTAATTAGATTAAGAAACAATAGTAATAAACATAAATGTTAACATTCATATAAATTTTAAGCTAAAATCTTAATGTTGATAAAAATGAAGACCATGGCTGATATGCCAAATATTTATTTATTAGTTTATCTACATAGAGACAGTACAACATTCATGATTCCAGCCATACTCATTTATCTGTATATGTATTTATTTTTTACCCTGTACAGCTTATCAACTTTGTGGGAATCAACAGGGAGAGACCGAGAGAAAGGTTGAGAGACAGAAAAAAGAAGTTGGAGAGAGAGAAACAGAAGGATGGGAGAAGAGAGCAAAAGAGCGATGGAGGGCGCAATGCTGTTTGATACGTACCGATTACGTTTGCCTTACACTGGCATTGACCTGAGTCCTGGTGACAGGTAATATCTGGCTGCACGGTCCCGGCGGTATTGCAGTTACAGGCGCGGCAGCCGTCAGCCAGTGCCGACTGCAGCTTGTAGAATCTGTGTTGGCACTGATTGCACTGTCTGCCAGACACATGTCGCTTGCACTTACACTGCCCCCCGATCTGCAGAGGAAGGAGAGTGTCACATGACTGTGCTCCAATTAGTCAAGTTGAGGAGGCCAGTGTGAGTGTGTGTGAGTCATGGATGGGCAGCTCTGCTCTGTCTCTTTTTTCTTTCTTTCACTCCCCATTGACTTCCATGGCATTTTTCCTTACTGTGGAAGTCAATGACAACCAGCAACTGTTTGGTTATCAACATTCTTCAAAATATCTTCTTTTGTATTCAACATAAGAAAGTAACTAAGGTTTGGAAAAATTTGAGAGAGAGAGTAAATGATGACAGGCTTTTCATTTTTGGGTGAACTATCCCTTTAAGTGCTGATTCAAAAGTTAATAAATCAACCAATAATATAATATAATATAATATAATATAATATAATATAATATAATATAATATAATATAATATAACATAATAATAGCAGTAGTAGTAAAAATTACATTAAAATTGACAAATATTCAGTGTAGTCTCACTAAATGTCACCAGAGTTCATACATAATATTTACTGGAATAAACGAAAGCTTTTTTGCATGACTTAATAGAAAATAAAAAAATCTGCATCAGAAAAATACTATCAAATCTTGAATCATTTATCAATAATGTTAATAGGATAAAACATAAGACATAAGCTACATAAATTCCAACCATGAGCCAAGAAGGCTCAATCCCTACCCAGCACCAAACAGAAACTGCCCAACCAACAGTGTAAAGTCATTTCCATATGTGAGGAAACAATCATTCTGATCATTTAAATAAGGTAACAATCCAACATGGGGCTGACCCAACCATTGATTCTGAATTTGTCATTCACTATATCTATCGACATGGATCTGTTCCTCCAAAATGGCTTTCATGTAACTAAGATAAAGGAAAAGGTGGGGGAGAATTCTCCCGAGAGAGTCTCTCATGACGACACTTTTACATACTCCCTACTGATCAAACCACTGATAAATGCTGTTGTGAATACTAAAGTCCTCAGCCAATACATCAATGCAACCCTCTCGAGAGGGACTGGCCTATATCGTTATCTGAATCTACAATTCTCAGGTCCATCACAAAGCTGGGGATCAAAGCCTCAGATGTCTGCCTTTGCATATGCGGAGATATTGCCTTGACGCTACTGTTGCACCTTGAAATTCAGAAATGTATCTAATATCTCAAATATCAGATATAGATCAGAGGCCAAAAAATCTGCATAATGTGTTAAAATGAGCTTTAAGTTCTATAAACTATTGTAGAAATTAAATTAATCAAAATATTTAATATACAAATATGCAAATAGCAGGAGATAAACTTGGTGAATGATGGGGGTTCATTATCTGCTTTGTTTTCTGTGGGTTTTTATTTATGGGAAATGCATACATTTTTGTGGATGAATGTGTATGTGTGTGCATGTCCACACTTACCGATTCACATTCTAAACTGCCATTGACGGTCCCAGTGCTGTGGCACTCACACGGTTTGCACACGTCCATGGCCCACAGGAGTGCACCCACCTCCCTGTAGAACAGACTCTGACACCGCTCACAGTTCCTGCCTTTAAACCCAAAGAGAGTGAGTCTGCGTGTGCTTGTAGAAGGAAATGGGTGGGGGGAGGGGGAAATTGATGTCAACCTATTAAAATTCAATCATATCATAGGACTATGATTTCAAATTAAAAACTGCAGTCTTGGGAGAAGTCCGGAGAGAGATGTGTAATTTTCTAAGGTGTCCATTTTAATGTCCTCTTTCATCCCTACCTGCCATTGTGCCTGATGCCCAGCATATGAAACAATGAACCTGTTAGCATGGCCTGATTTACTACATTAAATGTCCATCTGTTTTCGCTCTGATGCATTATTTCGATTTTTTCTGCTCTGCTTTTTGATGCTTTCATTATATCACTACTATTTCTCCAGCTGTTGTAATTAAAAATATCTGGGTTTCTGTTAGATATGGCATATTGGAACAATACAAAATTATTTTATAAATCATGAGACAGAAATAGGTCTTAGAGGTTGACCAATATGGGTTTTTCAATAATCGACTGGGATATTTAAAGAGCAAGATGACTGATAGCCAACACATTCTGATAATCTATAGATATGTTTAAACTTTTTTTTTGTTACAAAATATTTACTTAAATTTTACTCATCTTTTTGTCAAATATTTGAAACATTTGAGATATGAAACCCCTAGGGAAAAATCATTCTATTTTACATTTTTATTATATATTTTTTAAATCACAAATTTGTTCACTCCAAATTATAAGTGTAACAAGAGAGAGGTTAAATTGAAAACTTACATTTTATTTTACATATTTTATACAAATTATTAATTCTAAAACCTTTAGGTTTCAATACATTTCCAAATGTAATTTTACATTTCAGATTTTCACTGTTTCACAAATAGGAACATTACAATACAGGCACACTCTGAAAAAAAAATAAACATTAAATGCTGTTACCTGTGGTGTGATGTGTACAGTTATCACACACCCCTCCTCCTCCTCTAAAGTGATCTTCAGGGTGAGGATCCAGGCTGGCATTGTAGTGGCAGGAAGAGGCGTGGCCGTAGCACTGGCATGGGCGGCAGTTGTACGCCTGTACCTGATCTCCAGCTCTGAATGGCTTGTCATTGAAGAGACGAGAGCAGCTCTCGCACTGTCG